>NC_090192.1:40470005-40530005 GCF_024679245.1 Pseudorasbora parva | reverse complement strand
TCGTAAAACGCTAAAAACCTTGTTTTTGCACTCCTAGTTTTTAGCGACACTTTAGCCCGTTTCACACTGCACGTCGGACCCGCAATATTCCCGGAGCATTGCCGGGTCGCCTTCTGTGTGAAAGCAACCACGTCCCGGCATTGATTACAGAATTCGACCCGGGTCGGGGACCTAGTAACATTGCGGGATTCGACCCGGGACGAGTGCTGTGTGAACAAAAGCTGAAACTAATGCCGCAGCGTGTGCGTAGTTATCGTGCGACAGCGCTCATATTGCAGTATTTCGCTGGCAGTGTGAATGGACCAAATCTAGTGACCCGGGAACAAATGCTGGGTCGCATTATCCGTGTATTTGCCGGAATCGCAGTGTGAAAGGGGCTTAAGATGACGGGTTCGATTCCCAGGGAATGCATAAACTGAAAAAATGTGTAGCTTGAATGCACAGTAAGTTGTTTGGACAAAAGACATCAACCCCCACTGTATGCCATCGTCTCCTGGGCTTCCTTTCGTGATCTTTAAAGGGTTAGTTCACCCAAAAATGAAATGTATGTCATCATATGTCAGACCTCCGTTCATCTTCAGAGACAGTTTAAGACATTTTATATTTAGTCTGAGAGCGTATTTACGACTTTATTCAGCATTGTCTTCTCTTCCGTATTTGTTTTCAAACCTCAAATAAAGATTTGAACGGTTATGAATCAGCGTATTGATTGATGATTCGGATCGCCAATGTCACGTGATTTCAGCAGTTTGACACGCGATCCGAATCATGAATCAATTCGCTGATTCATAACCGTTTGAATCTTTATTTGAGGATTGAACACAAACGCGGAAGAGAAGCCAATGCTGAATAAAGTCGTAGTTTTTGTTATTTTTGGACCCAAATGTATTTTGGATGCTTCAAGAGACTCTAATTAACCCACTGATGTCTCATATGGACTACTGTGATGATGTTTTTATTCCCTTTCTGGACATGGACAGTATAGTGTGCATACACTTGCATACGCTCTCGGACTAAATATAAAATATCTTAAAATGTGTGTGAAGATGAACGGAGGTCTTACGGGTGTGGAACGAGATTTGGGTGAGGAGTTAATGACAGACATTTCATTTTTTTGGGTGAACTAACCCTTTAAGAGTCTTAGATGCAGCATGAATGAAATCTACTTCCCTCAGCGAGCACACGGGCGTCGGCGCTCCCTGAACGAGTTTAATAGAACTGAGTGACAGTGAGTGCTCTGTGTGTTGTCTGTTTAGTGGGTTTTTCAGCCTCACCTGTGCGGGCGACTGCAGGGATTCACTGCGTGTGCTAAAAACAGCAGCATGATTAGCTCTTGCGGTCGAACATTTTCATGTTGTTGTTTTTAAGTCCTGACATGGACAGAAAGGAGCACCACGCTTCAGTTTGACAGGACTGAAGGGAGGGAAAGGATAAATAATTTCACTGTCAATGAGGTTAATTTGGCGTCCATGTCAACGAGCTACATTGCACTCATACTCTTTTAATTATTCATTGTCATGGGAACCATCAAATTGTCTCACCGATTACTTCTTGCACTCATAAACATGTTTAGCTCCTCTGTTGCTTAAGGATACGCAGCGTGTGTGTGTCTCTCTATAGCCCCTTTCACACTGTGATTCCGGCAAATACACGGATAATGCGACCCAGCATTTGTTCACGGGCCGCTAGATTTGGTCCATTCACACTGCCAGCGAAATACTGTAATATGAGCGCTTTCACACACAACCCGTAACGGTCCCGGGTCGAGTCGACACGTGACATCCGGATGTGACGTATAACGGCGAGCGATCTCCGCTTCAGCGCGGACAGTAAGGAGCTCCGTGGTCTCGACTTGTGTCCAGTTTGAGCTCATTTCTGCTTGTTTAATTTTAGTTTCTTTTGTAGACGAACACTCTCTGCGTTTAAAACACCGACGAGCTCTTCTGGCACTGCAGGGTTGTGTTATTGAAGAAACAAGCTCTAGGAGTCGCACGATAACTACGCACACGTTGCGGCATTAGTTTCGGCTTTTGTTCACACAGCACTCGTCCCGGATTGAATCCTGCAATATTACTAGAGCCCCGACCCGGGTCGAATTCGGTAATCAATGCCGGGACGTGGTTGCTTTCACACAGAAGGCGACCCGGCAATGTTCCGGGAATATTGCGGGTCCGACGTGCAGTGTGAAAGGGGCTTAAATCTACTTGTTAAACGTCCTCTTAAAGGTGCGGTACTGCTGATTGGCTCACACTTTCTCCTTCCCCTCATGTGTGGACACGCCCCTTATACTCCTGATTGGCTCACACTTTCTCCTTCCCCTCATGTGTGGACACGCCCCTTATACTCCTGATTGGCTCACACTTTCCCCTCCCCCCTCATGTGTGGACACGCCCCTTATACTCCTGATTGGCTCACACTTTCTCCTTCCCCTCATGTGTGGACACGCCCTTAAACTCCTGATTGGCTCACACTTTCTCCTTCCCCTCATGTGTGGACACGCCCCTTATACTGCTGATTGGTTAACACTTTCTCCTCCCCCTCATGTGTGGACACGCCCCTTATACTGCTGATTGGCTAACACTTTCTCCTCTCCCTCATGTGTGGACACGCCCCTTAAACTGCTGATTGGCTCGCTCTTTCCCCTCCCCCCTCACGTGTGGACACGCCCCTTAAACTGCTGATTGGCTCACTCTTTCCCCTCCCCCCTCATGTGTGGACACGCCCCTTAAGCTGCTTGTTGGCTCACTCTTTCCCCTCCCCCCTCATGTGTGGACACGCCCCTTAAGCTGCTGATTGGCTCGCTCTTTCCCCTCCCCACTCGTGTGGACACGCCCCTTAAACTGCTGATTGGCTCGCTCTTTCCCCTCCCCACTCATGTGTGGACACGCCCCTTAAGCTGCTGGCTGGCTCACTCTTTCCCCTCCCCCCTCATGTGTGGACACGCCCCTTAAGCTGCTGATTGGCTCGCTCTTTCCCCTCCCCCCTCATGTGTGGACACGCCCCGTAAACTGCTGATTGGCTCGCTCTTTCCCCTGCCCCCTCATGTGTGGACACGCCCCTTAAACTGCTGATTGGCTCGCTCTTTCCCCTCCCCCCTCATGTGTGGACACGCCCCGTAAACTGCTGATTGGCTCGCTCTTTCCCCTGCCCCCTCATGTGTGGACACGCCCCTTAAACTGCTGATTGGCTCACTCTTTCCCCTCCCCCCTCATGTGTGGACACGCCCCTTAAGCTGCTGATTGGCTCGCTCTTTCCCCTCCCCCCTCATGTGTGGACACGCCCCGTAAACTGCTGATTGGCTCGCTCTTTCCCCTGCCCCCTCATGTGTGGACACGCCCCTTAAACTGCTGATTGGCTCACTCTTTCCCCTCCCCCCTCATGTGTGGACACGCTCCTTAAACTGCTGATTGGCTCACTCTTTCCCCTCCCCCCTCATGTATGGACACGCCCCTTAAACTGCTGATTGGCTCACTCTTTCCCCTCCCCCCTCATGTGTGGACACGCCCCTTAAACTGCTGATTGGCTCACTCTTTCCCCTCCCCACTCATGTGTGGACACGCCCCGTAAACTGCTGATTGGCTCGCTCTTTCTCTGTTAATTTAATCAGATTATCACATATGATTCGGGTTAGATGAAAACAAGCTTCCAATCTTATTAGAATAGATTAATACAACTTTTGAATAGTCTTTTAGCACTTTGCCGCTCTTTCATTGATGTTGGCTGGCTTTGTGGAAAAAAAGATCTTCAAGGTAAATATTGAGGTTTGCTGCAGTATACATAATTTATTATTCTTCGGCGATGCTTTGTGTTCTCAGTCATAATCATAAAGACTGTTCTTAAAATACAAAATAAGTGGGCGGTTAAGGTTACAGATGCTCTTGTTAAACGGGCTCTGATGATTTGCCTTTTTTTGTGACAGGCTAAATGAAACCGTTTCAGACTGCAGTGAATGCAGATTTAATGTGCACGTATCAGACCTGCTTATAAAGAAGTTAATCAAGTCATAAAATTGCTTTTCCACTGAAATGTCCTCTGAGAATTTGAAGTTCTGCAATGATCATATATTGTCCGCTAGTGTTATTTCTTCATCATATTTCTATTAATTCTTGAAGTCTCAATTCAATTAAACCACAGTATATGACATGCTGTCTTATGTATTCTTCTTCTGGGTGGATGATATGAAATATCAGGCTGTGTTCATGACATGGTCAGACTTGTGGCTTCGGCTGTAGTGTATTTCTAGATTGTTTCAAGGCCAACTTCAATTATATTTTCATAAAGGTATTTCATACAAATAACTTTGAAGCTTATTATAGCTATTTTTGATTATGAAAAATGACTATAATTTTGACTTTACAGTACACTACCAAGTGTTTGCTTTCAAATGAGACCATACTTATGCTTTTAGTGCAAAGGATTCGTGAACTGTATTTGTTTTAGTTTGAGGTTAAAACATCCTATGCTCATGATTATTGATTTGTCAAACCACAATATGTAATCGAGTGAAAACATGATGATCAGCGATAGCATCAGAATTATGCATGTTCTCTTATACATTATGCACCATTTTTAGCTATTAAAAATGTAAAATATTGATGCATAATTTTTTAATGGCAGAACTCCTGTATGCTGTAATACCTGCAGGGCGGCAGAAACATCTGTAATATCACTGCTGATTGTTCCGCTCAGAGAGTCCAGCTTCACATTTTGATCTGAACCTCTTCTAATGCATAATGCTATTAATTCCAAAGTTTCTTAATTAAACGTTTAGATTGGAGAGCACTGCCGATTGCCATAATTATATACCATCATCATCATTATGTGGTAGTGTCATGTTATTTTTCTGAAAGTGATCAATGTATATTGTGTTTTAAGGTTACTGCCCCAATGACGGGCTGTTTTACCCACAATCCTGCTGGGTTTCCGCATGTACAACCAAACTTATTTAAAAGATAAATGAATACAAATTGCATTCAATAATGTATTGCATACATCATTCATTTAAATCAAACATTGATGATATAACCTAAATTGTCTATGAATATTATATTATGCTGCAATATATTTTAATGTTAATTTCAAACAATCAAAATGTTATTAATAATAAATATTTTAAATTATTTTATAAATGTTTTTAATTAATTAGTGCTTAACCTCATTTCCATTAGCCTCATGTTGATTTCATGATTTTTGCATGTTGTCATTTAGTGTTATGATGAAAGTGAGATGTACAGACATAATATTTAAAGTTATATATAAGATCTAATGAAAAAGTTCTTACCTTAAACGTAAAGTGTGCGGGTCCTGCAACTGTCCTGTTTGATATGAGACTCATCAGCACTGATTCCCAGGACTTATTAATTATCTATCACATGCTAATTAGTTTCCCAGAAACATGCAAAGTGTGGAAATAACACTGATCAAATGTCGACGCATTCAGATATGAAAAGACACAACGCATTCCTGCTCGGATACATGGACCGCACTGCACGCGGCTGACAAAGAGAAAGAGAGTGTGTGTGTGTGTGTGTGTGTGTGTGTGTGAGAGAGAGAGAGAGAAGTGTATGGCAAGCTGTTTAGACTTTTATTTATTCCTAGGAGATGCATTTTCACTAGTTAAAATACTAATTCTTGATATCAGAAATTGGATTTTTACTAATAACAATGGCAGGTTTTGATATCAGGAACTACATTTCCACTAGTAAAAAGTAATTGTATTTTCACTTGTTAAATGTCACCATAGACTGCCATTCAAATTCAACTGTTGATATCAAGAATTTATATTTCTGTGGTTGATGTCATTGTTAATATCAAGAAATAATATTTTTACTAGTGGAAATGTAATTCCTGATATCAAAAAATGCCATTTTAACTAGTGAAATATTTATTTCTGATATCAAAAATTCATACTCTGCAAATAATTAAATGTCTAAATAAATAATGGCTTGCCATAAAGAGAGGCAGTCTGTAACTCTGAAACATATGAATGGATGGATGCATGGGCGGATGGAGGATACATGGATGGATGGATGCATGGATGGATGGAGGATACATGGATGGATGGATGGAGGATGCATGGATGGATGGATGGAGGATGGATGGATGGATGGAGGATACATGGATGGATGGATGGAGGATACATGGATGGATGGATGGAGGATACATGGATGGATGGATGGAGGATACATGGATGAATGGATGGAGGATGCATGGATGGATGGAGGATACATGGATGGATGGATGGATGGATGCATGGATGGATGGAGGATACATGGATGGATGGATGCATGGAGGATACATGGATGGATGGATGGATGGAGGATGCATGGATGGATGGAGGATACATGGATGGATGGAGGATACATGGATGGATGGATGCATGGAGGATACATGGATGGATGGATGGATGGATGGATGGAGGATGCATGGATGGAAGGAGGATGCATGGATGGATGGAGGATACATGGATGGAGGATACATGGATGGATGGATGCATGGAGGATACATGGATGGATGGATGGATGGAGGATGCATGGATGGATGGAGGATACATGGATGGATGGATGGATACATGGATGGATGGAGGATACATGGATGGATGGATGGAAGGAGGATACATGGATGGATGGAGGATACATGGATGGATGGATGGATACATGGATGGATGGAGGATACATGGATGGATGGATGGATGGATGCATGGATGGATGGAGGATACATGGATGGATGGATGGATGGAGGATGCGTGGATGGATGGAGGATACATGGATGAATGGATGGATGGAGGATACATGGATGGATGGATGGATGGATGGAGGATACATGGATGGATGGGTGGATGGAGGATACATGGATGGATGGATGGATGATACATGGATGGATGCATGGATCGATGTATGGATGGATGGATGGATGGATGGAGGATACATGGATGGATGGATGATACATGGATGGATGGATGCATAGATGGATGGATAGATGCATAGATGAATGGATGGAGGATACATGAATGGATGCATAGATGGATGGATGGATGGATGCATACATTTAAATTTAACATATTTTTCTTCCATGAAAATGGAAAAGTGAGAACTTGGATTTTTGAGTTGACTAAATAAAAACTTTGAGGGAGCATGACGGACACTTACTTTTTTAAAGTTGAAACAACCAGTTTTACCATCACATACTAGCACTACTACTACTACTTATAATAATAATAATGGGCAAATTATATATAAATAATAAATGAAATGGCTTATAAAGACAGAGCTTGTCTCATTAACATGTTCATTGATTTAATAACCGTCTGTGTTGACTGACTGCTCTTCTGCTTATCGGTTCCTCTCGTTAATCTGCTCTGTTGTTCAGTCGTTCATGCGGCCGCTGTGAAATGGTTGTTTATGGACAGTTTGTCTTCTCTAGCTCGAGTCTTTCATGCATTACAATCAATCAGGATGAAGGATGTCTCTCTCTGACAGAATCCATAGAGATCCTCCGGAGACGCTGAGGCACACACACACCGCACAGTGACTGTGAGCCTCACACTCGTTTCTCTTCCCTCGTTTTTATAATGTAAAACCTTCTGCACTGAACGCTGTGTGCCATCGCATTCCTGCAGCTTTTGTCTAAATCAGTGTTTTTTGTCCTACCCTTGTGAAAAAAAAGTGCACTTTAGTGTACTTTTATAAAGTGTACTTATTACACAGATAATATACTTATACTAAATACACTTAATTGTGACTTAAATGCAATGTTTTCGGTGTACTTAACACACATTATATGTAATTGATTTCAAATTTATCACATATTTAGTTGAAATAAAATACAATAAGTTGCAATTAAGAGTGATTTTTTGGAACAACTTAAGTGGTACTTAAATACAACTTTATATGTACTTTCATAATCGCTTCTAGTGTATTAAAATTGTAATTAAAGTGCACTGCTCAATGTACTGACATCCATTCTACTGTCTTAAAAACAAGCAATTAATATGAACTAAAATATACCTTAACGTAATTTACATGTACACTCTAATATAATGAAATACATTCATAATTACATTTTTCAAATAATGCAGCTGCAATTTCGTATAATAAACACATCCAAATTTAAATCCTCTACATTTATTGACAAAACAATCTGTAAAACAAATATACAAAAAAAACTTTTTTTTTGATGCCCAAGGAAAACCCAAAAAACTATTTACACAAACACAAATTCATTTAGAAAGAGTCTGGAGGACAATGAGGATTATATGCAATTATATGCATTATTATATCTCCCTCATTCAAAGGTACCTAAATCTACCCATCACAGAAAATTACCTCACACAACAGATGAATAAATACAAACAAATGGAAAGAAAAGAATCGTTTCATGTACAACACTAAGATTCAAATCTTTGGGTAACGTTTAATTAGTTAACTACTTAATTTAACATGAACTTAGAATTAATAATAATATAAACATTTATTTATCTTAGTTAATGTTAATTTTAATATTTACTAATTAGGGGTGTAACGGCACATGTATTCATACTGAACCGGTTCGGTAAAGGACTTCCGGTACAGTGCACGTGTGTACCGAGCGGTACGAATGCAATCTTTAACAGTTAACAGACGGCTTGTTTAATGAGTGGAACACACTTCAATACAAGTTTCCATAAGAACATATGTATTCTGTCAATTTTATCATTAAATTCAAGTGATGCCATATTGATGCTCTTTAATGTGACATGACAGATCACTGTAAAGACACATCAGTTCAAGCAGCAACGCGGCACGAGTGAATGTGATCACCTTGTCATAGTCAAAGAATAAACATGAATTAACATCAGAAGGTATGTTAAGGATACATTACAACTTACTAAAACGTATCACATTGTGTAATCGTTAAGTGTTTCAACAGCAGAAAGATGTCGATAAAACCCGAGAGAGATGAACTCTTTCACTAAATGTATGCATTATATTAGCCTATATATTCATCATATTCTACTTAACCTGAAAACCTGAAAAAAATCTAACCTATAATTAGATTTATAAGTTAATGCAAAAACGGTCTTATGAGAAGTTTACACGTTTGCATACAATGCGAGTGCAAGTAAGGCCTCCCTATATAGTCTACACTATACAGCATTCTTTGTCGTTTGATTAAACAGAAACAACAAGGCAATTATATATTACATTCTGAATCAAATTATAATCTTTGTGTGCCCTTTGTTAGAGTTAAGCTTGGTAAAACGTCCTTCAAATATGTTGCAGCCTCAGGTTGGAATTTGCTCCAGACTGAGTTGAAGCTAAAAGATCTGGTGACATTTAGTCATTTTAAAATTTTACTACATCATTTTGAGAGTAAATGAATGGTGTGTAATTGTTTTTGACTGGTTGTATGTTTTATGTTTTTTATGTGACTTTTATGTATAACTGTACATGCAAACACAGCTGCCTATCTTGGCCAGGACAGGACATTTTAATCTCAGTGAGTTCTCCTCCTGGTTAAATAAAGGTAATAATAATAATAATTAGTAGAGATATTTTTTATATTATATTTTTAATTCTTTAAGAAACCTTTAGTTTAGGACAATTACAATTTGTTCAGTAAACTAATAAAAATAAAAAAAGCATTTTTATATTTGTGTACAGTTTTGTCAGCTTTGTGTACTGTTACACCTCTATTATTAATGCAATCTTAAAATCAAAAGTTGTGTATATGTTAATTATTTAATGCATTGTTAACTTGCATGAACAATGACTATAAATTTAATTAACTAGCTTTGAACTATAATTTATTAAGCAAGGTCAACAACTATTAATAAACACTGTAAAAAATAAAATTAAATAAATAAATAAAAAGAAATCACTGTTAGATCATGTCGGCCAATACATTAAATAACGTTAACAAATTAGATTAACGTTAACAAATTACTGAACTTATAAGCTCTTAAACCTTTTCTAGCACCAAAATTAGGACCAAAAGGTTTATTCTAAAATCTTATTCCAGCATTACAGTGAAAGAAAAAAAAAAAGAAAGAAAAAAAAACTGAAGAACTCCAAAGGCACACAAAATTGTTTGTCACCAACTCTTTTCAAGTTGTTTGGAAAGTGCTGTTTATGTCAATGTCCCAGAAGCTCTCCATCAGTAGGAAACTGGTGCACCATCTCTCCACAGTAGATGTGAATGGACATGTTCCAAAGAGGCAAGAAAGCAAAAAAATATATACCTTGAGGAAAGAAAAAGAAAACGCAAAGAAAAAATTTGTTTATAAAACAGATCTATCCATTATTATTATTGGCTCAATTAAATTAAAACGATAGATGTACAGTTGTGCTCCAAAGTTTATATTCACACAGCAGTATCTGTATGAAAAAAAAGAAGAAAAAAAAGAAATAGCCATAAGAGGGATCATAAAAATGAACATGTTGTCTCTTTTTTATCTAGTACTGCCCTGATGAAGCAGTTTATTCTGCACGTGTGTGTACGCTTTTGACCACACCTGCATCCCCTATGTGATGAATTACCTCAGTCATCAGGGTAGAATGATTGGAGAGGTTCCTTCACGTTCCCACTGAGCACATCATCTTCACTAACACTGGACTTTAAAAATAGAGAACATTTTAATAATGGTTTTTATTCCTACTTTACAGGGAATTAAACATAACTTAAATATAGATAAATAACCCAAGACCAATGTAAATTGAGAAAAGTATTCTTGCATTTTTCCTCATCTTGCCTTGCAAGTTTCAGCTCACCTCGCACCATCTCCATGAAGGATGTTCCTGCATTTACCACGCCTGGCACAGAAATGCTGCGGCTCCATTCCTTTGGGTGTGTGGCCTGTAAAATATATAATGATTAGGGGATCTGTAAATGCACAAGTGGGAATGTATTACTTACAAATGGACAAGATAAAAAGCATTTAAAAGCTAAAGACTTGATAGCAATGTTTTAGCTTGTGTCATGGCTGGGCATAAATTCATAATTAACATTAACTTGACCTCATCAAGATGGCTCTGTGATTCCACACAGCTTGCACTGGATCTCCAATAACACATCTGTATTGATACTACAAAATAAAAAATAAAATAAGCACAAAATATTAAAAACTCAAATAGTACTTTAACATCTTACTCTCCAAATGCAAAAAGAAAAGAACCGATTAACATCATTATTTCATTACTGGTTGTTGTTATACGTTAAGTTAATATATGGAATAAATGTATATAACGTTAAATGTCTTCTGTCCATTTAAAAAGTAGCAGTTCGATTAAAATATTGTATTTACACCAGGCAAATTCATTGAACATGCCCACACCGGCGATCACATTCCGATTTAAGAAATTATTATAATGCAATCTTAGATACATGAATATGAATAATACAATCTTAGATACATAGGAAACATGAGTAACGTTAATTCACCTCCCGAGTCCATATTGCGTCTATCCTATCTGCGATTAAACTAAATAACTACACCGTAATAGAGAGCTACCATGTTACGGTGAAAATGTAAAAACAAGAGAGCTTATATCAAGATATACTTACTTGACTCGTTATTTGTAGCATATAATGTCTCATCTGTAATGATCCAAACGGTTCGCTCCTCTGTCGTCTGTTCTCTTCAGCTTCATTTCCCTCACGCATCGAGATGACGCAATCATGGCGGACCACGCATTTTTCAAAATCATGACGTAGTATTTTTGGCGCATGCGCATTGAAATATTAAGTATAAATATAAAATAAGATATTTCGTGCATTAAATGTTGATTATAAATCACTTATTAATTATCCATTTCTGTTCAGGTTGTTCTAACACACTGTGTAGTTGGACTGTATTTCAGAGAACTTGACTCATTCCTAACTAAAAGTCAATCATGTTTAGAGTCTGATTAAAATTAAATGTAGCCTATTTTAACTGAATTTTAATGCAAATTAATTTGGTTTAGATTTGTTCAACTTTTTCTTGCAATTAATGCAATTAAATGTGTAATCGCCATACAACAACATAATATTGAAAGTAGGTTATTCTACACAGATGTAAAGTAGCCTACAGTAGACAACTCCTCTCATAAAGATTGACAATGTCAAATTATGTAGAAAACTGACACTTGTAGATGAGTTCATAGGAGCTAATTATAACATTTCAACAGTATGTTGTACTGGAGTGTAAGCGAGTGAAATTTTGAAGAAAAATACATTAACCAATGTAAATTTGGACAACTAATTAAAAAAAAAAATCATGTATTTTCCATGTGCTTTGTCATTAGTAAAATAAGTGTACTTTATGAAACAAACTCATAATTAAAATGGTTTAAGTAAATTTAGGTGTAGACATTATTACAAGGTGCATTTTTAAAAAGTGCACTTATGTTTATAAATATTGTCATACAAGTGTACTTTCTTTAAGTGAAAATTAACTAGATATTATTACAAAGCGCACTTATTATAAGTGTACTAAAGTGTGTTTATAAATATTGTCATGAAAGTGTACTTTTTAAAGTACAAATTAATTAGATATTATTAAAAAGTGCACTTATTATAAGTGTACTAAAGTGTGTTTATAAATATTGTCATGAAAGTGTACTTTTTAAAAATACAAATTAATTAGATATTATTAAAAAGTGCACTTATTATAAGTGCACTAAAGTGTGTTTATAAATATTGTCATGAAAGTGTACTTTTTTAAAGTACAAATTAATTATATATTATTACAAAGTACACTTATTATAAGTGCACTAAAGTGTGTTTATAAATATTGTCATGAAAGTGTACTTTTTTAAAGTACAAATTAATTATATATTATTACAAAGTACACTTATTATAAGTGCACTAAAGTGTGTTTATAAATATCGTTATGAAAGTGTACTTTGTTAAAGTACAAATTAATTAGATATTATTATAAAGTGCACTTATTATAAGTGTACTAAAGTGTGTTTATAAATATCGTCATGAAAGTGTACTTTGTTAAAGTACAAATTAATTCGATATTATTATAAAGTGCACTTAATATAAGTACACTAAAGTGTGTTTATAAATATTGTCATGAAAGTGTACTTTTTAAAAACACAAATTAATTAGATATTATTATAAAGTGAATTTTAAAAAAGTGTACTTAAGTGTGTTTAGAAATATTGTCATTAAAGTGTATTCTCTTTAAGTACACTTAAGTGGCACTTAATTTTAATTATATCATATTATCTACAAGTGCAGTTTTTAAAAAATACACTTTAAATATATTAAGTGCACAAAAAATACACTTTCAATACAATTAAGCACACTTCTTTTTCACAAGGGTAATGATGAGCCTCTGTGCAGAGTCGGAGTATCCAACACTACACTTAGTACTTAGACAATAAGACAAGATTGAACAGGAAAAAACATCTAAATATTGAGAAAATCTCCTTTAAAGTGGTACAAATGAAGACCGTAGCAATGCATATTACAATTAATAATACATTGTTTATATATTTACGGTAGGAAATTTACAAAATGTCTTCATGGAACATGATCTTAATATCCTAATGATTTAGATGATAAAGAAAAATTCATCATTTTGACCCATACGATGTATTGTTGGCTATCGCCACAGATTTATCTGTGAGACGCAGGACTGGAGAAGAGCTCCAGGGTCACATTTGTGCAAATATTTAAAGCTCCACTGTGTGATATTTTCCCCCATCTAGCGGTGTAAAGGTATATGACCATCCAGTGAATATTAGTTTCTGTTCCTCTCAATTCCAATTTTGTTTTAACTCCTACGGTGGCCGATTTAGTCCAAGATTAACATGGCTTCCAGTTCGACCTCGTCAATGAGTGCCATTGAGTGTTAAAACGCGAAAGGCGAAGCTTGAATTTATGGGTATGTCCCTCTTTGGCTAATGTACTTTCAAGATGGAGGGCCAACATGGCGACCGGCATTCAAACCCCTCACCCGTATGCATAGGCGCCGATTTATGTTTTCCTCCTTGGGTGCTCATGGGCGCACGCGCCCTTTAAAAAAAGATGTAAAAAAAAGTAGTCAAACATTTTTTGCATTTCAGAGCCTATAGGAAATGGATAGTGGCCGACACGAACACACACACATGGGCGTAGATTACACGGGGGATGTCCCCCTCACTTTTAATAAAATGTATTTTCGTCCCCCGCACCTTTACTGGGTCTCAACGATCGTAGTCGACCCGCTCCGAGCGGGATTCGAACCGGCGTTACCTGCGCGGGGGCGGGCAAGTTAACAGGGCGGCTAAAAACAGCTTTCTTTAATCTCGTTTGATTGCGCGCTTGAATTCTTGAGGTCACGGGCAAGTGTATTTACATAGAAACCAATGTGAATACATCAAGATTTAAATTCAGAGACAAAAAATTATCTATGCATGACCTGTCTTTTTATTCGAATCTAAATATGAGGAGGGCGCTCTCTTACAGAAAGTCCAAAAGTGTATTCGTAGAGGTAATATCCAGTCACGCTGGAGCTGCAGCTGAAGGAAAACAATCGTTATGAGTGATTAAACATGACGACGACAGTCAGACGATTGCGACAATATATGCTTTATGTGTGCTTTTTAAACAATCTCAATGTAGGCTATTTATTGACAATAAAGTAGGCTATCATATGAATAATGCAGCTTTTAATGTTTAGTTAATGTTCTGCTCACCAAGGCTGCATTTATGTAATCAAAAATATTTAAAACAGCAATATTTTGAAATATTATTATAAATTAAAACAGCTTTTTTCTATGTGAATATATAGTAATTTATTCCTGTGATCAAAGCTGAATTTATCATCATTACTCCAGTCTTCAGAGTCACATGATCCTTCACTAATCATTCTCAGATGAGGATCTGATGATCAATAAACATTTATGATTATTATCTGTGTTGAAAACAGTTGTGCTGCTTAAAAATTTTGTGGAAACCATGATAGTTGAAACTACATGTTATTTTTCAGGATTCTTTAATGCATAGAAAGTTCAATGGACAGCATTTATTTGCATTTATTAAATAAATTATTAACTTGTGTAATATTAAAAATATCACTTGTGATCAATTTAATGCATGTCTGATCAACAAAAGTATTAATTTCGCTCTTTTTTTAATTTTACCACAAATGTTTAGATGGTTTCCACAAAAATTAAGCATCACCATGAGCAGCACAACTGATAATAATCCTAAATGTGTGTTGATCATCAGATCCTCATCTGAGAATGATTAGTGAAGGATCATGTGACACTGAAGACTGGAGTAATGATGATGAATTCAGCTTTGATCACAGGAATAAATCACACTTTACTATATATTCACACAGAGAACAGCATGGTTTACATCAGAATATATATATTTTTTTACATTGCATAAAATCTATGGAGTCTTAATGCACAAGTGTTTGTAGTATATAAACCAATCATAAAATTGGCACAAAAAATAGGAGAATAATATTATAGATATTAATTAGTGGTTATTGTTCAGCAGTGTATTTGATATCTTGCCCAATTAAAAGCAAGAGATGCGATAAATTATATTGGTCCAAAAATAAATAAATGGTATTACGACATTTCTGTCCCCCTCACTTCTGAAAAGATGGCTACGCCCCTGCACACACACCTATTTAATTGATAATAAAGCCGCAAAGTAGCATATCTTTCAAATCAGGACAGTGCCACTTCTCACAAATACAGACAAATATCATGTAATCATGCACAAACTTGACTTGACCATCTCTGAGGAAAGCTAGGGGAGATTTTGATACAGCAAGAGAGAAGACATTGATGACATGCCTTTATTTGTCAAAAAAGGAGAATGTGTATCTCTACAGGAACTTATTGGCCTTTTTAGCAGACAAACATTGAACTGAAGAATTAACTTGCATTTATCAAACTGCCAACATCAGTGTAGGTTTGCCTTGTTATACGCACGTCCGCACAAGCGCGAGGGTGCACGCTGCAAAAACGCGGAGTGCGCGAGACCCCGTTTTGCTTGGCGGTGTGCCCGTCAAATTTTTTAACTTTGCCTGCGGCTCCGCAACCGAAGAAGCACGAGTTCCAGACGAATCTGGCCGAGCCTGACGTCTCATCACGCCACACCCAGTCTGCGCGTCGAGTTTAAACATCTCCCCAAACGGACGAGGCGCACGCTCCGTTAGCGAGAGAAACATTGAAAACAAACAAGCATGTAAATGGAAATTATCGCGGCTGGAAAATTATCGAGCTCATAATTTTATTATCATTGACTATCGCTACAGTTATTATACCTTCTTTTCTTTTCTTTTTTTGGCCGACGGCCCTCGGTTGGACGGCCGTTCTGCTTTTCCAGAACGCACAGATTGCCAACCCGTCCCTGACTGGTAGTCTGGCACACGTGGGTGCTCGAGCCCAGGAGCACCCACGGTCAGTGTTGCCAAGTCCGCGGTTTTCCCGCGGAATTGGGCTACTTTTAACCACTTGCCGCGGGTTGATTTTTTATTCCGCGGGTTAAAGGTTTAACATATTGCATCAGTTATATTTAGCTGAAATGGTTGTGTTGAAATAAATATTTTACTTTAGACAATTCATATTCCACCAATGATAACAAGGATTCTAGAATGATGACATAAGCAATATCATATCAGCATAACTGTGCTGATAAGCGCACACTTTGTGAGGTACGGTGGCACTGCTGGGCTTGTTCGCTAATGTGTGTGTGTGTGTGTGTGTGTGTGCTGCGGCTGCACCGGCTGTTTTCGTTTCCATGGTAACCGAATGCGTGCTCTCCAGGGTTGTTGGTGGTAAATAATAATTTAAAAAATAAATGTCATACACAGAAGAATTTTCTGTAAATTAACATTTAATGAGGAATATTGCAATGTTTATTTTACATTATTTTTAATTTGAAATGAATTGCACAAGTTTGTGGTTCACTTCCACTGGAGTTGTAATTCTGCATTTTCCCGCCTGCATCCATTACGTTTTTAAGCTCATCAGCTCATCATTACGTTCATCAGCTGTCAATCTTAAGGTAAGATGATTTTATTTATGAAAATAGACTGTTTATAATTACTTATACAGTTACTTACTTATACTTATACAATTATATTTTAGTATAAATGGTGTGTAGTGCATAACACTACCATAAAATGTGTATTGGGGTGTTATATTTAGATTTTTTTGGTATTGGGCTAGTTTTGGGCTAGTTGGATTGGCCATTGAGCTACTTTTGGGCTATTTTTGATTGGCCATTGGGCTGGTTTTGTTGCGAAAACCTGGCAACCCTGCCCACGGTATCGGCGCCTATGCCCGTATGTATTTTCAATGGCATGTTATAAACTTACGAGAATACTTTATTATTTAAAAGAAGTAAATATACATTAATGAGCACATATATTTTGAAAGAACTAAGTGTTTTTTGCTAAGAATAAACTAAAAGGTTACACAGTGTAGATTTAAGTATTTTGAGAGTGTGGGGAGATCGACTCAATTACGCGCTTCATGAGAGTGGGCGGAGCTAAAGAGCTATTTTGATTGGTGGAATTTTCTGTACAGCATCATGGGTAATGTAGTTTTCACCACAAATTCTGCCGTTAAACAATAATATTCAGAATAAGCTCAAATAATAATAAAAACAGAAGCTTCAACAGAAGCAGAAGTCCAACCCCTGTGTTTTACAAAGTGCACGTGTGAAGATTAATACAAAAGTACGAAGCAAATAATAAAATGCTCCGTACCTCCTGGAGCCGTGTGGAGCACGTTATTTGAAGGCATTTTTATGGACTTCAATTCCTGCCATTATAAAGCTTGGATTAGCCAGGACATTTTTAATATAATTCATATACACCTATGATGACTTGAGGGAGAGTTAATCATGGGCTGATTTACATTTTTGGGTGAACTATCCCTTTAACATGTAAATCACTCGCACTTATGGCTTCATTCGCGTCTGGTGTGAACGCATCGTTAGTTATTGTTTTGAAGAGGTTAGCGACTCCTATAGCGGCGAAAAAGTACATATTGTAGCTTTAAAATGTTTTATGTTCATATTCTGAAAAAAGAATAATGCTGAAATAAAAATTACAACAAAAAATTGGGACCCACTTTATGTTAGGTGGCCTTAACTGTACTAGCATTGTAATTAATCATTTGATACAATGCACTTATTGTGTACATAAATGTTTTTACATTGTACTTACATTTGAAAAAATACTTGCATGCAATTACGTCTGTAATTAATTTCTGTAGTTACATTTGTAATTACACAGTTGGCACTTCCCTTACACTTAACCCTACCCTTAAAGGGGCGGTGAAATGCTGTTTCCTGCACACTGAGCTTTCCTCTGTTAAAGACTTGGATTCCCATCCTAAACATAGACAAAGTTTCAAAAACGAATGTTGGACGTTTGATGGAGTATTTCTGTGTTAAAAATACTCCTTCCGGTTTCTCACAAGTTTCGGAGAGTTTTTTTCGAGTATGGGTCGGCTTGACGTTAATAGAGCGGAAGGTCCTTGTATGGGCTGTACGGGCTCTTCTCCCGGTAGGGTGCGCGCGCGTGACTAGAGCGAGAGAGGAAACGCACGCCCATAAACACTCTCAGCTCCAGATCCAGTCGTCGTTATAGTCCGCGCCGCTCCACTTTATTCCTATGGGTGACGTCGAGCGACTTCAACGCTTCAGCACAGCATTCTGGGAAGGCAGCGCTGCATTTGAACCGATTTGAACGCAGAAATGACGGGAAGCTTCACAACATCGCTTCAGTCGCGTCACAAAGTGGATCTCCACGGTCACTGCTGTCAGGACTTCACCAAATCATACCAAAGAAGTGTGTTTCTGACGGAGCGGTCCCAGCGATAAAGGTTCGGTCCTGCTTTGGAAGCAGCCGGTGAGTTAAACTGCTTCAGATGTCTGTGCTGTCGGCTATCGGCGCGCGAGTAAACATCAGTAAACGACACGATCGCGTGCTTCGTCATTCAAATGCGCTAACGTTACTCTATTGCTGTTTTCTGTATAACGTTACACTAGTCTGACGTGCAAAACCGTTTTGCTTGCTACTGCTAAGGTTTAGTCGCATACAATAGTCCATAAACCGAATCATGTCCTCATAAACTGCGAGTAAACACACACAAATGTTGGCAGGCCACTAAATACAGTCCATACCACAGAGACGGACGTCCTGCTGCTGCTGCTTCTCCTGTTCAATTTATTTCAGCCTCCGAATGATTCTGGATCATTATCTGTATTAGCTGAGATCGATAGCCATGGGTTTCTCCACGCCTGAGGACATCACCGCTGCGATCGTCATTCTTTAGCTCCGCCCACTCGATACGCCTCCAGGCGCTCAGTTTTTTCCGGAAAGACTCGGTACAGCCCATATTTCTTTTATAAATATAATAAAACTAAAGACTTTTCGGAGATACGAAGGATGCAATACTACTCTATAGGTACTCAAGATGGACATGAGATTGACTGACACTGAGTGTTTCACCCCCCCTTTAAACTGACACACACCACCACACCTGTCTCTAACTCTACCCGTATCTCACCTCAGTATCAGCAAAAGTGTTTTGCAATACAATTTGAACACAGTAAGTACATTGTATTTATTTTTTGATGTAAGTACATAATACTTAAGGCCACCTAATTTAAAGTGGGGCCAAAAATTTGAGCTACAATTAAAGAAAAAATATATAAATAAAAACAAATTCGAAAATAATAAAATCTCAATAATACTAAAATAACCCTGGTGTGTGTGAGAGAGATTCAGAGAACTTAATACGTGTTCAAGTGATGATGACTAAGAGTAATTACCGTGAAAATAAACCTTCAGGGAATCTTTCAGCAAGAGGATGAACATGAAGTTAGTTCACATGTGCTTGACCCTTAACGAACAGCAGTAATTAAGCAGCTCGTCAGTGGGACTCGCCACCTCCGGGCTCAAAATGACTTTTGACTTCCTGCCTAGTCACTGAATGCACAAACAAACACACGGCACTGAACCAGTAGCGTCTCCAACAAATGAGACACAGCATTCGTTTCATATGTTAGTATTATAACATACTGTCATGTGGAAGCGGCACATGTTACGAAGGCATTTGAAATAAAAGCGTCACATTTTGCCTCGCAGAACATATGATGTAAATGTGCTGTACAGGTATTGATCTGCAGCCGCATGTTTTGCAGCACATCCCATAATGAAGGAACATAAAACAATGGAGTGAATAAAGTAGCAATTATTTGTGCTGTCAAATCAATTATTCACCTCCAAATTAAAAGTTTGTTTACATATGTGGGTGTACTGTGTATAATTATATATATATGGAAGTATTTCTTAAATATATACATGTGTGTGTGTGTGTGTGTGTGTGTGTGTGTGTGAGCCTGTTTATGTGGTTTATGAGGACAAAAATTTGTATAACTACATGGGTATTACACTGGTATTACACTATAAATGTGGTTTATGAGGACATATCAAATGTCCTCATAATTCAAATGGCCTTAAAAACAAACTAAATGATGTTTTTTTGAGAAAGTAAAAATGCAGAATGTTTCCTGTGATGGGTAGGTTTAGGGGCAGTGTGTGTGTGTGTGTGTGTGTGTGTGTGTGTGTTTAGGGGCAGTGTAAGGGGCTAGAAAATACGGTTTGTACAGTATAAAAACCATTACGCCTATGGAGAGTCCCTGTAAACCACATAGACCAACATGTGTGTGTGTGTGTGTGTGTGTGTGTGTGTGTGTGTGTGTGTGTTTATATATCCATAATTATACACAGTACACACACATACACCGATTAGGCATAACATTATGACGTAATATTGTTGGTCCCCATGACCTGTCGAGGCATGGACTCTACTTGACCCTGAAGGTGTGCTGTGGTATCTGGCACCAAGATGTTGGCAGCAGATCCTTTAAGTCCTGTAAGTTTTGAGGTGGGGCCTCCATGGATCGGACTTGTTTGTTCAGCTCATCCCACAGATGCTCTATTGGATTGAGATCTGGGGAATCTGGAGGCCGAGTCGACGCCTCAAACTGGTTGTTGTGCTCCTCAAACCATTCCTGAAGCATTTGTGCTTTGTGTCAGGAGCATTATCCTGCTGGAAGAGCCACAGCCACCAGAATACCGTTTCCATGAAAGGCTGAACATGGTCTCAGCAATGCTTAGGTAGGTGGAGCGTGTCAAACTAACATCCACATGGATGGAGGACCCAAGGTTTCCCAGCAGAACATTGGCCAAAGCATCACACTGCCTCCGCCGGCTCACCCTCTTCCCATAGTGCATCCTGGGGCCATGTGTTCCCCAGGTAAGCCACACACACACACACACACCCGGCCATCCACGTGATGTAAAAGAACAGGGTGATTTCTCAGACCAGACCACCTTCTTCCATTGCTCCGTGGTCCAGTTCTGATGCTCACGTGCCACTGTTGGTGCTTTCGGCGGGGTCAGGGGTCAGAGGTCACCCTGGCTGGTCCATACGCCTCAAACTGAGCTGCTCTGTGTATTCTGACAGCTTTCTATCAGAACCAGCATTAACTTCTGGAGCAGTTTGAGCTCCAGTAGCTCGTCTGTTTGATCGGACCCCACGGGCCAGCCTTCGCTCCCCACGTGCATGAATGAGCCTTGGCCGCCCATGACCCTGTGGCCGGTTCTCCACTGGTCCTTCCTTGGAGCACTTTTGATAGATACTGACCACTGCAGACCAGGAACAGCCCACAAGAGCTGCAGTTTTGGAGATGCTCTGACCCAGTCGTCTAGCCGTCACAATCTGGCCCTTGTCAAACTCGCTCAAATCCTTACGCTTGCCCATTTCTCCTGATTCACACACATCAACTCTGAGGACAAAATGTTCACTTGCTGCCTAATATATCCCACCCACTAACAGGAGCCGTGATGAAGAGATCATCAGTGTTATTCACTTCAACGGTCATAATGTTATGCCATATCGGTGTATTATATGTAAACACTTTTATTTTGGTTGTGATTTAATTGCGATTTATCAATTTGACACCAGTAATTATTTATCATTGTATGAGATGAATACAAGCATGCAAACTGGCATAAACAATAAGTCTGAGTAGTGTAAATAAACTGAATATTTCATTGGATCAAATAGAAATCATGTTTGCATATATTTCCTTTTATCTTAAACTATGAAGGGACTGTCAACAGCCTAATGTGATTAAATGTGTTTTGCAAATCATGTATTCACTGTTCATAACCCTTCATATTAGAAATATGCTCGAAATATGTAAAATATGCTCGACTCTCGGTGAACAATAGCTGTAATCAACCCAGACTTCCCATAATCAACAGATGCAGCGATAAACACAATGACTGAATCTGTCTTTGTTTCTGATCTAATTAGTTACATCATGTTTAACCCCGTAAAGCATGAGAAATTAAATAATAGTCAAAAAATGATTTTAGTTTGAAATGGAAATTTGGTCACTTCCGCATTATTTATGTTAAAGACCTTGAAACAATAAAAAAAAAAAGCAGATGGAGCATCAGATTAAATGTAAGTAATTCAGAAACTGGGAAGCAGGTTTCCTAGAGCCCGTCGTTTCCTTGTTTGAAATGCATCATCAATGGCTTATAGCAAAGATCTGATGAATAATTGGCCCCTTGGCATTTGGACCATCTTGAATAGGAAAAATCAGCGTGGCCTTTGAAATATAAAGGACTGAAGGATCTTTGTTAACCTGATGTCTGATCGTCCTGATACTAGATGATGCACAAACACTACACTGTCCTGAGGGAATGATTACAATCCATCTGATTCTGCCAAGATTTCCTGGATCAGCAGCGTTTGTTGATGCTGGAACAAACATTTATGTGAAACAAACGGTTTGAAGCCAAACCCCGAACTGAATCAGTAACTATCGCTGTAATCTGAGGATCAACTGTTGATAAGAATGTTGTTCAAATACCAATACAATCCTGAATACTGATTAAGGTAAATGTATAAAATCACTCTGTCAAATACACCTGTGGATGGATGTGTTGGTGGATGGATGCATGTGTGTATTGATGGATGGAAGCATGTGTGGTGGATTGATGGATGGATGGAGGCAGAGGTGGATTGATGGATGAATGGATGGAGGCAGAGGTGGATTGATGGATGGATGGAGGCAGAGGTGGATTGATGGATGGATGGATGGAGGTAGAGGTGGATTGATGGATGGATGGATGGAGGTAGAGGTGGATTGATGGATGGATGAGGCAGAGGTGGATTGATGGATGGATGGAGGCAGAGGTGGATTGATGGATGGATGGATGGAGGCAGAGGTGGATTGATGGATGGATGGATGGAGGTAGAGGTGGATTGATGGATGGATGGATGGATGAGGCAGAGGTGGATTGATGGATGGATGAGGCAGAGGTGGATTGATGGATGGATGAGGCAGAGGTGGATTGATGGATGGATGGATGGAGGTAGAGGTGGATTGATGGATGGATGGATGGATGAGGCAGAGGTGGATTGATGGATGGATGAGGCAGAGGTGGATTGATGGATGGATGAGGCAGAGGTGGATTGATGGATGGATGAGGCAGAGGTGGATTGATGGATGGATGAGGCAGGGGTGGATGGATGCAGAGGTGGATTGATGGATGGATGAGGTAGAGGTGGATTGATGGATGGATGAGGCAGAGGTGGATTGATGGATGGATGAGGCAGAGGTGGATTGATGGATGGATGAGGCAGGGGTGGATGGATGGATGGATGGATGCAGAGGTGGATCGATGGATGGATGAGGTAGAGGTGGATTGATGGATGGATGAGGCAGAGGTGGATTGATGGATGGATGAGGCAGAGGTGGATTGATGGATGGATGAGGCAGGGGTGGATTGATGGATGGATGAGGCAGGGGTGGATCGATGGATGGATGAGGTAGAGGTGGATTGATGGATGGATGAGGCAGGGGTGGATGGATGGATGGATGAGGCAGAGGTGGATTGATGGATGGATGAGGCAGAGGTGGATTGATGGATGGATGAGGCAGAGGTGGATTGATGGATGGATGAGGCAGGGGTGGATGGATGGATGGATGGATGCAGAGGTGGATCGATGGATGGATGAGGTAGAGGTGGATTGATGGATGGATGAGGCAGGGGTGGATTGATGGATGGATGAGGCAGGGGTGGATCGATGGATGGATGAGGTAGAGGTGGATTGATGGATGGATGAGGCAGGGGTGGATGGATGGATGGATGAGGCAGAGGTGGATTGATGGATGGATGAGGCAGAGGTGGATTGATGGATGGATGAGGCAGAGGTGGATTGATGGATGGATGAGGCAGGGGTGGATGGATGGATGGATGGATGCAGAGGTGGATTGATGGATGGATGAGGTAGAGGTGGATTGATGGATGGATGAGGCAGAGGTGGATTGATGGATGGATGAGGCAGGGGTGGATGGATGGATGGATGCATGCAGAGGTGGATGGATGGATGAGGCAGAGGTGGATTGATGGATGGATGAGGCAGAGGTGGATTGATGGATGGATGAGGCAGAGGTGGATTGATGGATGGATGAGGCAGGGGTGGATGGATGGATGGATGCATGCAGAGGTGGATGGATGGATGAGGCAGAGGTGGATTGATGGATGGATGAGGCAGAGGTGGATTGATGGATGGATGAGGCAGAGGTGGATTGATGGATGGATGAGGCAGAGGTGGATTGATGGATGGATGAGGTAGAGGTGGATTGATGGATGGATGCATGCAGAGGTGGATTGATGGATGGATGCATGCAGAGGTGGATTGATGGATGGATGCATGCAGAGGTGGATGGATGGATGAGGCAGAGGTGGATTGATGGATGGATGAGGCAGAGGTGGATTGATGGATGGATGAGGTAGAGGTGGATTGATGGATGGATGAGGCAGAGGTGGATTGATGGATGGATGAGGCAGGGGTGGATGGATGGATGGATGGATGCAGAGGTGGATGGATGGATGAGGCAGAGGTGGATTGATGGATGGATTCAAAGACAAATGGATAGATATTTTCAATCTCTATACTCTATGAAATATGTTGGGTCAGATTAGAGGGTCATTTGTTTTTGACATTAATAACGTTTGATTTCTTTACTGGTATTACTGACAGAGCAGATGAATAATAAATGGCTGTTTCCTGGAGCGGAGCGGTGTTTGAGCTCTGGTGAGAAGGCTTGAGGTTTCCTCTACTGCTGTATTCACAGATAACAGGCTCTTCAGCTTTAGTGCTCCAGATTGTTTCTCCAGGATTTGCGGTTTTTCACTGGAGAGCAGACTGAAATATTCTGCTACCACCCTTATTATCATTACCTCAGTTTCTGTACTCGTTTACATCGGAAGATCTTAACTGAAGAAGACGCCAGAACTCTCGTCCTCAGGTGAGAGGTGACGCTCATGAGTTTATATTTATATTACACAGGCGCTTCATCAGTGTTCAGATCCAGGAGATCCACGACTCGCTCAGGCGGAACGAGAGCATATTGCAATCTGAACTCTGATATGATAAACATCTTATATTGCTGCTTATGATTGGATATCACAGTCACAATATTTTAGGTCCTGATCTGGAATGGGGTCACTATGAGAGATAAAATTTTATTATTACACGGCTCTGTGAAATACTTGATTCTGATTGGTCAATCGCTCATTCCAGCGGTGTGTTATTCCCAGATAACACACACCGCTCATCCGGGTACTGCGAGTTATCTTGACCGGTTCTACTTCTGTGCTTAACGCTGGCGCCATCTTGTGGCTTAAACAGCCGTGGGTTACAATGGAAGACTTCAAGGCGGGTTTCCTTTATAAAGTTTTAAATATGGATATTTTTCTGACACAAACGCATCGATTGGAATCAGAAGGCTCTATTAACCCATCGGAGTCGTGTGGAGCACGTTATTTGACGGACAGCTGCATTTAATGGACTTCAGAAACAGCTCCAACTACTGCTGGGATTAACGTTAGCCTGGACTTTTTAAATATAACTCTGATTGTATTTGTCTGACAGAAGAATGTCATAAACACCTATAATGACCTGAGGGTGAGTAAATCAGAGGCTTGGGTTCATTTTTGGCTGAACTAACCCTTTCAGCATTCATTCTCAACATTTAGCAGCGATAGATAAAGGCTTAAAGCAGTCTGGAACTGTTTTTCTTCGCGGAAGCTTTGCGGAAGAGCTAATAAAATATTTAATCTCAAGACAATATTTAGTGTGTAATTTATTTGAGACTAGTAGGCGTGTAATAAGCGGGATAATGTCCACCCAGCCGGTTGTTATCTCAGAATAAACCCCTTCAGAGTGACGCTCCGCTTCGCCTCGGGGTCCTGATCACTCTGGAGGGGTTTATTCTGCGATAACAACCGGCTGGGTGGACATTAGCCCTTACCAGAAAAAATGTAAATAAATTACATTATATTATTTATTCATTTTTTTCTCTCTGGTGTGTTCTTATATGCATCTGTAGCCTATATAGTTTTATCTATAAACTATACATTAATATTATAAATATATAATAAAAATGTTTATATAATAAAAATTTGGAATTTCATTGTATAGACAAAACCTGTTGAAAAAAATGTAAATGATAAATTATGTACGGTAAATTATGATATATATAAATGTGTATATGTGCGTAACCGATCCCTTTGAAGTTAGTAAATATTTCTATATACATATTTCTGTTCAATATGTTGTTTTATTAAATGCCCCTGTTACGTGATGGACCTACTAAGCATTTAAAAAATGTATGTAGTTAATTTAATGTAGTTATTAACTTTCATTAATAACAAAGACAAATGGATACTTTTTTTTTTACGTTGCCACAGAAACAAACTATGTCCGAAGCAGCTAATCTCGGAGTCATAATTACGGTAATTCTGTTCACACAATGTGAACACAGCATTAAATATTCATAGAAAAGGTAATGGTGTCATGGAGGACGAATTTATTTGAGTTCTAGAGCCTTTGTGAATTTATATTTGAGTTCTGTATCCTGATCACAGATGGAGTCAGAATGAAGCCGCACGCGTCCATCCGTCCAGCACAAAGCAAAAGTCGTTTGCACAGTTCAATAAATATTTATTGAAAAGTTGTGAGGCACAGCATGCGGTCCAGTGCAGGAAAACACAACGAAAGGAAGAGTCGCTCCTCGTGTGTTTATCTCAGGAGAGCGAACTGATAATGGACAGACGCAGCGTCTGCAGACAGCGGGTTACTTCTCACATCCAGAGTCTTCAGTGAAGGCATGAGCGACAGCTTCTCCAGCGGTAAATCTGAGAGAGAGAGAGAGAGAGAGAGAGAGAGAGAGAGACAGAGAGAGAGAGTGAGAGAGAGAGAGAGAGAGAGAGACACAGAGAGAGAGAGAGAGAGTGAGAGAGTGAGAGTGAGAATTTGATTTTCAAAAAACTTTATTACAATTATTAACACATTATCTAGACAATCAAATAAATAAAATAAAATAAAAATCACACACACACAACCCCCCCCCCCCACACACACACACACAATATTAATGCAGGATAGGTGCAAAGACTTAAGTTATTTTCAACAACCTCACACAAAGCCCCACCATAACACCAAATCAAGTCAAAAGAAAGAAGGTGATCCATGGCTTTAAAATAGCGAAAATCAATAAGGATTCTAGATTTAACCGAATAATAAAAAAAAAAAAACTGCCAAAAAATTGTAACTCATGTTCCGCTCAATTTAGTTTTTTTCTAGTACCATAGACAGCCATTTTAGCTTGACCTAATAAAAAATTCAAGAGTTTACATTTAAACCGTTTTCTCTGAGCATATTTAAACCAACAAATAAAAATCTTAATAGAAAAAGTCTCACCAAAAGACAAAAATTAATTTTGTAAAACAGTGAACAGGGTCTCAAGTCTAGAAATTGCATAAATGTATGAAACACAGTTTCTCTTTGCAGACAGAAAAGGCTGTTAATAACTAAAATCCGGATTTAAAACTGAGATAAAGGCATTGACTGTAACTGCCCCGTGCAGAATTCTCCACTGCAGATCCCCAAGTTTTTTAGTCAATGGCGATCTTGTACAACCTTCTCCATTTAGGAAACTCACCCTGTAAAATATCACACAGATACAGAGAGAGAGAGAGAGAGAGAGAGAGAGAGAGAGAGAGGATGAGACGTGTGCAGCATCAACCCTTTAGTCCTTCAGTGCTTTGGGTCATTGTCATGTTGGAAGACCCAGCCTCGACCCATCTTCAAAGCTCTAACTGAAGGAAGGAGGTTGTTCCCCAAAATCTCGCAATACATGGCCCCGGTCATCCTCTCCTTAATACAGTGCAGTCGCCCTGTCCCATGTGCAGAAAAACACCCCCACAGCATGATGCTGCCACCCCCATGCTTCACAGTAGGGATGGTGTTCTGGGGATGGTACTGATCATTCTTCTTCCTCCAAACACGTTTAGTGAAATTATGACCAAAAAGTTATATTTTGGTCTCATCTGACCACATGACTTTCTCCCATGACTCCTATGGATCATCCAAATGGTCATTGGCAAACTTAAGACGGGCCTGGACATGTGCTGGTTTAAGCAGGGGAACCTTCCGTGCCATGCATGATTTCAAACCATGACGTCTTAGTGGTTTACCAGCAGTAACCTTGGCAACGGTGGTCCCAGCTCTTTTCAGGTCATTGACCAGCTCCTCCTGTAGTTCTGGGCTGATTTCTCACCTTTTTTAGGATTATTGAGACCCCACGAGGTGAGATCTGGCATGGAGCCCCAGTCCGAGGGAGATTGACAGTCATGTTTAGCTTCTTCCATTTTCTAATGATTGCTCCAACAGTGGACCTTTTTTCATCAAGCTGCTTGGCAATTTCCCCGTAGCCCTTTCCAGTCTTGTGGAGGTGTACAATTGTGTCTCTAGTGTCTTTGGACAGCTCTTTGGTCTTGGCCATGTTAGTAGTTGGACTCTTACTGATTGTATGGGGTGGACAGGTGTCTTTATCAGCTAACGACCTCAAACAGGAGCATCTAATGTAGGATAATAAATGGAGTGGAGGTGGACATTTTAAAGGCAGACTAACAGGCCTTTGAGGGTCAAATACTTATTTGCAGCTGTATCATACAAATAAATTGTTAAAAAAAAATCACATTGTGATTTCTGGATTTTCTTTTCTTTCAGATTATGTCTCTCACAGTGGCACCTATGATGACAATTTCAGACCCCTCCATGATTTCTAATAAGGAGAATTTGCAAAATAACGAATGTTCAAATACTTATTTTCCTCAAAGTAGATGGACAGGCAAATAGATAAATGGATGGACGGATAAACAGACAAGAAGGATAAATGGATGGATGGACATATAGCTAGACGGAGAGATGGATGGATAGACAGACAGACAGATAAATGGATGAATAGATAGATGGACGGACATATTGATAGAAGGGTGAAGGATAAATAGATAAATGGATGGATGGATAGATAAACAGATAGATGATGGATAGATAAGCAGATGGATAGATGAATAAACAGATAGATGATGGATGGATGGATGGATGGATGGATATAGATAGATAGATAGATAGCTAGATAGCTAGATAGATAGATAGATAGATAGATAGATAGATAGATAGATAGATAGATAGATAGATAGATAGATAGATAGATAGATCTTTGAGATCGGCTGCACTTATGTGAGATTATTATTACGTTCGGAGCCGCTTTCATCTTCTGTAGCCGTCAGATAATCACAAAGAATATACATCGCCATGGAAACAATAATTTGGCATCCAGGTTTTATTTGTATTGAATCCTTTTTAGAAGTGTTTGTGAATTGGAATGGAAATGGAGACCTTCTGTTCTTGCTGCAAAACTATAAAAATACATGACTGGCATTAATAATACAATTTTTTAAAAATAAATTCATAGCTTTATTCAGGCAGGATACATAAATTGATCAAAAGTGACAGTGAAGAAAATATTTCACAATTTGTACTGTATTTTTTCAGCCTTGGTGAGCAGAAGAGAGGCTTCAGTTGTTTTATCTAAGGCCAAAATAATAAGAATAAAGGCCACAATTATGACAGTTTATGACTTGCGGTCATAAGTATGAAAAAAAGTTGAATTGACGAATCATTGTCATAATTGATGTAATAATTTAAATTTGTATTAGTATTTCAATTTTTACTTTTTAAGTGATTATTCCAGTATTTTGACATTTTATGTAATAATTTCAAATTAGTATATAATTTGTTTTGTTTTTTAGTATGTCATAATTTTGACTTCATATCTCAAGTCTGATCATGTGACTCTGAAGACTGGAGTAATGATGATAAATTCAGCTTTGATCACAGGAATAAATCACACTTTACTATATATTCACATTTTAAATGGTACAATATTTGTTTTTACTGGATTTATGATCAAATAACTGCAGCCCTAGTGAGCAGAAGTCAAATTTTTAAACGTTCTAATATACTAGATAAAATATAAAATCCTATTAGTTTGTTTCCAATGATCACTGTATAACTGTATTCCTGATCTCGGAGCGGAGGCTGTGGCAATCAGTTGTTTTGTGCATTGATGTCGGTCTCTGTCAATTATTCATATAAACATACATTTTTGAATATGTCCAGAGGCATTGGCTGGCGGTTGTCAATAATGAACTCTTAACCATGTTCTTGTTCATCACGTGCAGATGCAGTAATATCACGGCTCTCTGAGATAGACTTTATGAGCGCTTCACGTCTACAGAGTGCATTCTCTGGCTGTCTGAGAAGAAACTTTCAGTCTGTTTGTCAGCAAGATGATCATGAGAATAATAATTTCCATTATTTTGATGTTAAAAAATGACCCGCATCCATTAGCATTAATATTTAGGAGTGTTTGCAGATTATTCTGCCATATTTATCTCAGGGTTCATGAAGTTACAGCGATCTGTCCATTAGTGTAGTGTTGTAACGGACTCAGGTCTGTTACCATGTTCACACCACCTTAGGTACCACTACTACCCACCACTAGAGGCGCTAGGGTGCTTTAGAGGTGGCATATACCCAGGTGGGTAGGGAGATTTGTTGGATAGTGGTGGGCGATACTGCAAAATTTGGCATCGATCCCCTATACTGTTATTTATTATCCTTTATTTAAAAACATTTTTTATTTATTAATTCATTCAATTTTATATATTTTTTATGTATTTTATTTATTTAAATCCATTTTTCATTCAGTTTAATCCATTTTGAATGTACTGTTATATCTATTATTTTTATTTAAATCACTTTTTATTTATTCATTCAGTTTAATTTTGGGCATTTAGTTTCAGTGAACTATTCCTTTAAAAAGCATCTAGGTAATATCAAAGACGTTACATACACAAATACGGTGCACTCATCTTCTGATGAATGGCAGAAAGTGCAATGCGCAATATGGCGGAATAAGCCCCGCCTTCTACATAAAACAGCCAATCGCTGATGGAGAATGTCAGCACTATTGCACTATACAGACAGAGCATATTTAGGCCACGCCCACACCGAGGGGGGGGGCAATCCAATGCTCTCCATTGACTTTGTATTGCGTGAAGCGGTCGCCTCGTCTTTTTCAACTTATAACAAAAAACAGAACAATGTCTAAAAGCTGATATGTGACAAGGTGTGCAGCACACAAGCTAAAAAACACAGAACTACGTTTTTATAAGCTGTCGACCCCAAAAAACGAGCGTTTAAGGAGACAAAAGTGGACACAGGCAATAAGACGTGAAGCTTCAGCAGAAGAATGGGTCAGTTTTGGGATCCTGACTCTCAAGGCGTTTCTCAATGTCAAGGAAGGATCCTCGGAAGCCAGAATTCTAAGGATGCCACGTCATCGACATCCGACGAAGGACTGTTCCAATGTCGAGGATCCTCGAATTTCAACCAAGGACTGAGTCCTTCGTTCGAAAAATATGTCATATACAGAAAAGGATGCATATGAGTAGCCTTCGCGCACTTCGCGTTCTCAAATCACCCACAATCCTATGCGCGCAGCTTCGCTATCTTCTGACGTTCCCGGAGTCGGAGCGTGAACGGGGCAAATATGCTTGTATCGGAGTTTGTTGATGGGAAGGAAGGAGGCGGGAACCGGCGAACGTTCAACAACTTTATTATAAATAATAAACAAAACGAAAGTAACACAGGGAAAACCCTCACGGGCGACTGCCCGCACACACATAAAACAATCACTTTGCCGTGAGCTGAGACCGGTGTGGCGGCGATCAGCTGCCGCTCATTATCACTCCATCAGCCGGCTCTCACGGTCCCTCACCTCGCTGATTGCCACAATGCTTTTATTTACGTTACCAAACATTTGTTATAACCGTAGTAAATATACGTAAAGTTTAACGTTTAAATGCCAGTACAAATTACTACTGTATTGATATAAAAATATATACAAATGACGTTACACATAATGTTATTGATGGCCAACGGACCTTTTCACTGACGTAATGACGCAATGACGTGCACTTGCTAGCCTGTTCCATTTGCGTGTTCTTCGAATCATAATGAGGACCCTCGCCTAGCCTCTGAAGGAAGTGACTTGGAAGGATCAGTCCTTCCAAGGAAGCATCCTTGACATTGAGAAACACCTTCTGTGTGTCTCAGTGTATCTACGCGTGCAGTAAACATTTGGTCAAATATCCAAATGTCAGTCTTATGTTATATTTCCTGTCTCTGATGACTTTCTCCTCCAGTGGGCGTAGTTCTCACTGTAATCTCGCATGTCTCTATTGCTTGTATGCACTTTTATGTCTTTAAATGTTTGTTTTTTTTAGGTCAGAACAGAACAGCTTATAAAAACGTCTGTGTTTTTGTTCTTGGGTTTTTGAGCTTGTTTTCTGTACACCTCATCACATATCACCTTTTAGACATTGTTCGTTTTTTTTGTAATAAGTCAGAAATGACAAGAACGCCACTTCCCGCAATAGAAGGTCAATGGAGACGGTTGGTTTGTTTCCCCCGGTGGGCGTGGCTTTCAGATTATGACGCGTGTCGCTCTGTCTCTATTGCACCATGATAAAGATGTCCGAGCCACTGTGGTCAGATCTGTGTGGTCACCTGTGATGTGGTTTTCCTCCAGGCTGATGTACTGGAGGCTGCTTATGTCCATCAGGCGCTCAGGGAAGACCTCCAGCTTGTTTTTGGAGAGGTTGATGCTGACCAAATGCTCCATATCTCCGACCGCCTCAGGGAGCGTTGTGAGGACGTTACCCCGTAGATCCAGCTCTAAAGAAACACAACACAACCGCTCATTAATGCTCGTCATGCAATCTGAATCTATAGTAGAAACATGTCCCCAACTCCCATGATGCATTGCAAACTATGCAGCTACTGCACGTAAGAGGGGGATACGGGAGTGGATTTATCAAACCTCTTCTGTCCCATCCCATCTTAGCCTGCTGCCAGCTGAACTCAGCCCCGCCCACAAAATTTGAGCTCGGGTGGTTCGGTCTGGACTCGATCCATAGAGGAGTAATTATCCCCAAACAGAAACTGTTTGTACCAATGAGATCATCAGGGCGGGCTTTAGACGATGACGGACAGATGATCTAGTCCCATCCCAATGTAGATCATCAGTTCTCTGTGTGAATATATAGTAAAGTGTGATTTATTCCTGTGATCAAAGCTGAATTTATCATCATTACTCCAGTCTTCAGAGTCACATGATCCTTCACTAATCATTCTCAGATGAGGATCTGATGATCAACACATTTATGATTATTATCCGTGTTGTGCAAAACATTTGTTTTAGGATTCTTTGATAAATAGGAAGTTCAAAAGAACAGGATTTATCTGAAATAGAATATTTTCAACTTGATAAAAGTATTTAATGTCACTTTTCATTAATTTAATGCATCCTTGCTGATAAAAAATATTAAGTTATTTTACAAAAAAAAAAAAAAAAAATTGAACCGACCCCAAACATTTGAACGGTAGTACAATTTAAGTAAATTAATAAACATTATATCAGATCCTCATCTGAGAGTGATTAGTGAAGGATCAGTGACTCTGAAGACTGGAGTAATGATGATAAATTCAGCTTTGATCACAGGAATAAATCACACTTTACTATATATTCACACAGAGAACAGATGATTTACACTGGATCAAATAAATGCAGCTTTGGTGAGCATAAAATCACGAACCTCTTCTGGATGTGACGTCTGACAGAAGTGACGTCTTACCTCTCAGCTGTGTGAAGGTTTGGAAGAACTTGCCGCTCAAGGCTTTGATCTGGTTGTTAGCCAGAGAGAGTGTGTGTATGTTGTGTGTGCAGCTGCGCATCATCTTGAAGACACCGTCGGGGAAACTCACGAGACTGCAGTCGGACAGATCTGAGGAAGAACACACACACACACACACACACACACACACACACACACACACACACACACACACACACACACACACACACACACACTCTGGCATTACAGGTCAAATCAGCTCCTATGAAAAGCACAAATCAACAACTCCTAATGTGCAATCACTCAAACACGATCAGGAACAGGAATTCGTGTGTGTGTGTGTGTGTGTTTAATCAGAGGTGCTGGGCTTTACAATGCTGCTGATTGCGGTGGGAGTTTATTTACTTCTGATATTAAATGATTGATATGATGAGATGACTTAAAGAAAATGACACTTGATCAGTCGGAAAACTGGCCTGTGTGTGTGTGAGTGTGAGAGAGTAAGTGAAGAGTGTGTGTGTTTGAGTGTGTGTGTTTTATAGGACCTTCTCCACACAACAGCTCCATCTACTGCCGACACTTAACGGCCGAAACCAGACAACAAACTGTCTCCCATTCTAAAATGTAAAAGTCAACTATATATATATATCATTTTCTTATTAAATTATTAATTCATTTATTTTAATGTATTGTTAAATGTATTATTTTATTTATTTAAATCAATTTTTTAAATCAATATTTAATGTGTTATTTCTATTATTTTAATTTATTTATTTTAATCCATTTTAAATGTACTTATATTTATAATTTTATTTAAATATATTGTTAATTAATTAAATGTTATACATTTTAATGTGGCATAATAGATATTATTTTATTTATTTAAATATTTGTATGTATTCGTTTAATTTAATACATTTTTTATTCACTCTTGTTTTTATTACTTTAAATCAATTAATTTATTACATCCATAATTTACTGTAATATGTATTATTATATGCATTATTTAAATCAAATGTATTTATTTTAATTAATTGTAATGTAATATGTAGTTTTATTTAAATAAAAAAATAATTATTCTTTAATTCATCTTAATAAAATATGTATGTAATGTTATATGTATATTTATTTATTTAATTTTTCATATATAAATCAAATTTATATACACAATTTATACACTCCCTACAGCAGTCCCACGAGGTCCACGGACCCCAGCGAGAAAACGTCAGGAGGTGTGTGTGTTTAGGAAGACGTGATAGGGGGTAAACATGAAAACAGATTTCCTCTCAGATATGAAGTATTATTATATTAATGTATGATTGCGGCACCACACAGTGATGGATGGATAGATGGATGATGGATAGATAGTGGATGGATGGATGGATGGATGGATGATGGACAGATAGTGGATGGATGGATGGATTAATGGATAGATAGTGGATGGATGATGGATAGATAGTGGATGGATGATGGATAGATAGTGGATGGATGGATGGATGGATGATGGATAGATAGTGGATGGATGGATGGATGGATGATGGATAGATAGTGGATGGATGGATGGAGGATAAATAGTGGATGGATGGATGGATGGATTAATGGATGGATGATGGATAGATAGTGGATGGATGGATAGTGGATGGATGGATGGATGGATAAATAGTGGATGGATGGATGGATGATGGATAGATAGTGGATGGATGGATAGTGGATGGATGGATGGATGGATAGATAGTGGATGGATGGATGATGGATAGATAGTGGATGGATGATGGATAGATAGTGGATGGATGGATGGATGGATGATGGATAGATAGTGGATGGATGGATGGATGGATTAATGGATGGATGATGGATAGATAGTGGATGGATGGATGGATGATGGATAAATAGTGGATGGATGGATGGATGGATTAATGGATGGATGATGGATAGATAGTGGATGGATGGATAGTGGATGGATGGATGGATGGATAAATAGTGGATGGATGGATGGATGATGGATAGATAGTGGATGGATGGATGGATGGATGGATGGATAGATAGTGGATGGATGGATGATGGATAGATAGTGGATGGATGGATGGATGGATGGATGGATGGATGGATGGATTAATGGATAGATAGTGGATGGATGATGGATAGATAGTGGATGGATGATGGATAGATAGTGGATGGATGATGGATAGATAGTGGATGGATGGATTAATGGATAGATAGTGGATGGATGATGGATAGATAGTGGATGGATGATGGATAGATAGTGGATGGATTGATGGATGATGGATAGATAGTGGATGGATGGATGGATAGATAGTGGATGGATGGATTAATGGATAGATAGTGGATGGATGATGGATAGATAGTGGATGGATGATGGATAGATAGTGGATGGATGGATTAATGGATAGATAGTGGATGGATGATGGATAGATAGTGGATGGATTGATGGATGATGGATAGATAGTGGATGGATGGATGGATTAATGGATGGATGATGGATAGATAGTGGATGGATGGATGATGGATAAATAGTGGATGGATGGATGGATGAGGGATAGATAGTGGATGGATGGATGATGGATAAATAGTGGATGGATGGATGGATGAGGGATAGATAGTGGATGGATGGATGATGGATAAATAGTGGATGGATGGATGGATGAGGGATAGATAGTGGATGGATGGATAGTGGATGAATGGATGGATGGATGGATAGATAGTGGATAGATGGATAGATTTCCTCTGAGATATGAAGTATTATTATATTATGGTATGTTTTGTGGCCGCACCCAGCGAGTCTCTGCCCTCCTCCACGGTGGCGTTGATCCTGCGGGCGACTCTGGCCACGGCCTCCGCCATCCTGTGGTGCTGAGTGATGGGCGGGTCCAGCGGCTGTCAATCATGCACAGGAAGTCACAGGTATGAGCCACGAGCCGCTTCCTGCCAGAGCGCACAAACATGCATCATAAAGCTCATCAATATCTGCTCATGCACATCATGTCTGGATGCAGCCTTAGATATATACATACATAGATGCTAAAAAATGTGTGTGTGTGTGTGTGTGAGAGTGATGGGTAGGTTTAGGGGGATAGAAAATGCGGTTTGTACAGTATAAAAACCATTACACCTATGGAATGTCCCTGTAAACCACATAGACCAACGTGTGTGTGTGTGTGTGTGTGTGTGTGTGTGGAAACTTTACTATTTTGAATGTTTTTGAAAAGTCTCTTCTGCTCACCAAGGCTGCATTTATTTGATCAGAAATACAGAAAAAAACTGTAATAGTGTGAAATTATTATTTTTCTATTGTTCTGTCAAATCTATTAATCACGATTAATTGCATCCAAAATAAAAGATCATGTTAACAATATATATGTGTGTGTGTGTGTGTGTGTGTGTACTGTTGTATATAATGTTCATATAAATATACACACATGCATGTGTATATTTAAGAACTATTTCAATGTATATTCTGTATTTATATAATTTAAATATACATATTTTTATATATAAACAATCTTAAATATATACATGTGTGTTTATTTTATATACATAATTATACACAGTGCACATGTAACCCCTACTGTTCGGACCGGGACTCAAACCCGGGTCCGCCGGCATGAGAGTCGGACGCTCTAACAAGAACGCTAAAGGCTGCAACCTCTAGCGTCAGTCGCTAGAGCGTCTCTTGGGGTCAGGGGAGTGAGGTTTACTCGCACAGCAACTTCTACTAGCTGGCCTCCGTTACACACACACACACATATATTATGTAAACATGAACTGTTATTTTGGATATGATTAATCATTTCTTTTGTTTTTAGTCTAGATATGATCATCCTCATGAAAAAATGAATAATCAAATTTAAAAGTCAACTATATATTTTCTATTATTTTCTTCTTATTCTATTATAATGTTATTATTGTTAATATGTTTTTTTTTTACAACTTATTCATTTAAATACATTTTCTTATTCATTTTAATATTTTTTTATAAACTGTTATATATTTTATTTATTTAAATCAATGTATTCATTTATTTTAATCAATTTTTATTTAATGTTCAATTTTGATGAATCGATTTGATAGCACTAATTTTAATATACTTTAAATATTATTTATTTATGTAATGCAAAGCTGATTTTTTTTTGTTTTCATTTTTTTACTGTGTCATAAGTTGTTTGGGACATTTTTAACTTCCAAAACTATAACAACTCATGACACAGCAACAAAAAATGTAAAAGATAAACATAATCATTGGCCGACATTATTAATTGCCAATGTCTAAACATACTTTTAGTTCAGATCATAGTGATGCATTTAATGTGCAATCATGAGAAACAGCAGAGCAAAGCCAGATAAAGCCTCAGACAGCTGACCACACCGATATAGAAACACACGAGTTATTAATAGCGAATACAGAAACACACGAGTTATTAATAGCGAATACAGAAACACACGAGTTATTAATAGCGAATACAGAATCACACGAGTTATTAATAGCACGAGCATTTTGTGCATCTGAACGAGCATTAGCCTACCATGTTGTTATTAATATCATCTAGCTCTATGGACTGCATGATAATTGAGCGCTTTATGATATGATGACGTCACGCCATTCATTGAACTAAAGGCATTAAAGGAACAACACGAGCACATGCAAAGCTGTAAAGTAAAGCGGATTGTTCATCTAGAGCTGGTGAAGCCTCACATTCAGGCATGCGACGCGGTCTCACCGTCTCCATTCGGCGGACAGATGACTTTAGTTTAGTTAGAAAGTGTCTGTCTGTTCTGTAATGAGAGACCGAGGAACATGCCGACTGCCGGATGCCGGATTCCGCTACAACTGACGTGAACAAGAAGCGACAGGCACATCGCTTGACGGCAGAACGAGCTGTGAGAAAACCTATGGGGAAAACTTGTCAAGTCGCTCGACTATTTCAGCTCGTTAAACTAGAGTTTGTTAGGTTTTCTCCATTTGGTAGTTAGTGTAGCATATTAAGAAACAATTTTAATTCAAGGAGAAAGAAAAAAGTTAGCATGAAATTCTAAAAAAAAAATTATAGCCTAAACATGTTCTCGTTATTATTATTTACCCAGGCAAAACCTCAAAACTTCTAAAGCCCTGTAAATTAAAATGCATAATGTGTTATGCTCATCAAGCCTGCATTTAGTGGATCAAAAATACAGAAAAAAATGTAATATTGTGAAATATTACAATTTTAATTTAATTATTTATCTCTGAATATACGCCCACTTTAAAATATAATATATTTATGTGATGCAAAGCTTAATTTTCAGGACTTTTGTCAGGATTCTTTGATGAATAGAAAGTATTAAAAAAACAGCATTTATTTTCTAACAATAAAAATCATATTTTTTAAATCATTTTAAAGGTGCAGTGTGTAGTATTGACGAGGATCTATTGACAGAAATGCAACATAATATACATAACTATGTTTTTTATGACCTTAGATTGAGCCGTTTCTATCTATACAGCGCGGGTCCCTTACAGTGCGCCGCCATGTTTCTACAGTAGCCCTAAAGGGACAAACTTATCCACAGAGTAGTAGCTTCTCTGCTGTCTCAGACGACGACATTTTTGTCCTGTGCCAGCCTCCGTAGCTTCTCTATGTGCTCCGAAAGGGAGGGGTGTGTGGTTGCAATTCACAAACTCACCACTAGATGCCACTAAAATTCACACACTGCACCTTTAACACATCATCGTTGAATAAAAGTATTCATTTTTCCACAAAAAAAAGACAAAAATTACCGACCCTAAACTTTTGAACGTTATTATATAGACCCTGTTGTTATAAAATCTATTTGAAATAAATTCAGTTCTTTTTTAACTATTTATTCATCAATGATGTCCTACACAACTTCTAAAGTCCTGTAAAGTAAAATACATGGTTTATTTTATCATTACATATTGGTATATAATAACCAATAATTGGTATTAATTTGTTGGTTTTATAAGCTACTTTCTTCTCTCATAAAAATAGAAATTAATGCTTGTTATCATCCTTTAAACATGAAATGGACATTTTTGGAACCAAACTCAAAACTACAACGGTTTAAATATTAAAAAGAAAAGCAGATTTCTACAAATAGGTTTGGGAATATGTATTGCTATGAAAACAAGAGCAGATATCTGTCCCATATCGGCACAAAACTAAAGCAGATTACTGAGAGTTTAAACACACTGACTGTACGTACCTCTGTGTGTGTGTTTGGCCACCCGTGTCCTCTCCGAGCTGATCCCAAAAGCTGTGATTCTGGAACGTCCCTGCCGTATTAGGGCTGGAACGGACAATGGCAGGAGATTGTGTTGAGCCTGTGACCCCTGTGACCCCCACGGACAATAACCCACAGTCAGTTCTAGAAATCACCAAGGGTTTCTCTGTCTATTCTATCTATCTATCTATCTATCTATCTATCTATCTATCTATCTATCTATCTATCTATCTATCTATCTATCTATCTATCTCTCTATCTATCTATCTATCTATCTATCTATCTATCTATCTATCTATCTATCTATCTATCTATCTATCTATCTATCTATCTATCTATCTATCTATCCATCCATCCATCCATCCATCCATCCATCCATCCATCCATCCATCCATCCATCCATCCATCCACCCACCCACCCACCCATCCACCCACCCATCCACCCATCCATCCATCCATCCATCCATCCATCCATCCTGAAGTGAGGATGTTCCGTTACTGTATAAATGTGTGGACACAATAACACCTTTAGGACAAACTCACAGGAAGTTGCTACACTTTCAGTAGCGTCCTCTCTCTAATGATCCTGTTTGATTGTGTGTGCCGGGCTTAGAAATAAAATATGTGATATTTAAGGATATATAGAAGAAGGATTACTATTACAAAACCTATATTTATATACATATCATGGCTTTATTTGTTTTGTTTAGATAGACAGATATATGGAGAGCCGGATGGATGGATAGACAGAGTGACGCCCCTGTTGGCCGTTCCTGGTCTTCTCTCTGTGTGTGTGTGTGTGTGTGTGTGTGTGTGTGTGTGTTTGTATTGTTTGCAGGTGACAGGCTGATTGTGGTGTGATTGGGAGCACCGGCTTCATGGTGTTAATTGCTCACTGTAAAAGCGGATCATTCCTGTTGGTTTTGGTCGGCTCTGGATTTGGTGGCTGCTTTAAGCTCTTGGTTCCATATGGAAAAAGCCTGGTTCATTTGAAAGGGTTAGTTTATTTGATGCCATTAACTCCTCTCCCTAATGTCGCTCCACACCCGTAAGACCTCCGTTCATCTTCACACACAGTTTAAGATATTTTATATTTAGTCCGAGAGCGTATGCAAGTGTATGCACACTATACTCTTCTGGGTTTGTTTTCACTCCTCAAATAAAGATTCGAACGGTTATGATTCATCAGCGAATCGATTCGCTGATTCATAACCGTTCAAATCTTTATTTGAGGATTGAACACAAACCCGGAAGAGAAGCCAATGCTGAATAAAGTCGTAGTTTTTGTTATTTTTGGACCCAAATGTATTTTGGATGCTTCAAGAGACTCTAATTAACCCACTGATGTCTCATATGGACTACTGTGATGATGTTTTTATTCCCTTTCTGGACATGGACAGTATAGTGTGCATACACTTGCATACGCTCTCGGACTAAATATAAAATATCTTAAACTGTGTGTGAAGATGAACGGAGGTCTTACGGGTGTGGAGCGACATTAGGGAGAGGAGTTAATGACAGACATTTCATTTTTGGGGGAACTAACCCTTTAAGTATGAATGTAAAATAAAGCTCATACTTCACAAGATGAATGTACTTGTCTTCTCCTTCTTTGCAGTGATCCTTCGTGATCTGGATGGATGGATGGATGGATGGATGGATGATAGATAGATTGTTGATGGATGGAGGGATGGATAGAGGATGGATAGTGTATAGATGGATGGATGATAATAGATTGTGGATGGATGGATGGATGGATGGATGGATGGATGGACGGATGATAGGTAGATTGTGGATGGATGGAGGGATGGATGAATAGACAGATGGATGGATAGATAGTGAATGGAGGGATGGATAGTGGATAGATGGGTGGATGGATAGTGGATGGATGGATGGATAGACGGATGGATGATAGATTGTGGATGGATGGAGGGAGGGAGGGAGGGAAGGATGGATAGAAGATGGATAGTGGATGGATGGATGGATGGATGGCTTGGCTAGATAGTGGATGGATGGATGAATGGATAGACGGATGGATGATAGATTGTGGATGGATGGATAGCTAGATAGTGGATGGATGGATTGATGAAAAGACAGATGGACAGATAGATAGTGAATGGATGGATGGATAGTGGATGGATTGATGGATGAATGGATAGATAGATAGATAGATAGATAGATAGATAGATAGATAGATAGATAGATAGATAGATAGATAGATAGATAGATAGATAGATAGATAGATAGATAGATAGATAGATAGATGGATTGATATTGGATGGATTGATGGATGGATGGATAGATAGTGAATGGAGGGATGGATAGTGGATAGATGGGTGGATGGATAGTGGATGGATGGATGGATAGACGGATGGATGATAGATTGTGGATGGATGGAGGGAGGGAGGGAGGGAAGGATGGATAGAAGATGGATAGTGGATGGATGAATGGATGGATGGCTTGGCTAGATAGTGGATGGATGGATGAATGGATAGACGGATGGATGATAGATTGTGGATGGATGGATAGCTAGATAGTGGATGGATGGATTGATGAAAAGACAGATGGACGGATAGATAGTGAATGGATGGATGGATAGTGGATGGATTGATGGATGAATGGATAGATAGATAGATAGATGGATTGATATTGGATGGATTGATGGATGGATGGATAGATATTGGATGGATGGATGGATTGATGGATGAATGGATGGATGGATGGATAGATATTGGATGGATGGATGGATGGATTGATGGATGAATGGATAGATATTGGATGGTTGGTTGGATGGATGGATGGATAGATATTGGATGGTTGGTTGGATGGATGGATGGATAGATAAATCTTTTTTTTTTTAAATAAATGATTCAGTAAAGAACAGTTTTTTAAAAAAAAATCAGGCACATATTTTTATTTCTATTAGCAAAAATAACATTGGCTGATCTCCAATCTTTACACAAAGATTCATATATTATATTTACATAAATATATCACAGCTTTATTTATGCATTATTTACAATAAATATTTACAGTTTTTCCACCTCATGGTGTGATTGTGAATACATAGACAGTGCTTGAGATGTCCTCCTCCAGCTCCTCTAGACTCCAGGAGAGAAGCGTCTGATGTTCTTGGGATGGACCCATAAGTCACTGGGAAGGCTTGCATTTCCTCTCGTGTTCTTGATAGTGTTGCTCGTGTAGTGTTCACTCTGGCTCCACTTTTGCATCAGCTCTGAATCTGATATGGATCCACCCTGAATCTGATCTGGCTCTGATCTGGCTCCGATCTGACTCCGATCTGAATCTGATCTGAATCTGATCTGGATCTGATCTGAATCCGCTCTGGCTCCGCTCTGGATCTGCTATGGCTCTGATCTGGATCCGCTTTGGCTCCGCTCTGAATCTGATCTGGATCTGATCTAGATCTGCCCTGGCTCTGACCTGGATCCGCTCTGGCTCCGCTCTGGCTCCGCTCTGAATCTGATCTGGATCTGCTAATGGCTCTGATCTGGATCCGCTTTGGCTCCGCTCTGAATCTGATCTGGACCTGCTCTGGCTCTGATCTGGATCCGTTCAGAATCTGGTCTCGATCCGCTCTGCTCTGGATCAACTCTGTATCAGCTTTCCTCTGGATCTGCTCTGCTCTTGATCCTCCCTCGATTCGCTCTGGATCTGCTCTGGATCTGATCTGATCTGGATCCGCTCTGGCTCTGATCTGGATCTGATCTGGATCCGCTCTGAATCTAATATGGCTCTGATCTGGATCCGCTCTGGATCCACTCTGAATCCGCTCTGGATCCACTCTGGATCCGCTCTGGCTCTGATCTGGATCTTCTCTGGATTTGATTTGGATTCACTCTGGATCTGATCTGGATTCACTCTGGATCTGCTCTGAATCTGGTCTGGATCCACTCTGGATCCGCTTTGGATCCGCTCTGGCTCTGAATCTGGTCTGGATCTGATTTGGCTCTGATCTGAATCCGCTCTGGATCTGCTCTGGATTTGATTTGGATTCACTCTGGATCTGCTCTGGATCTGATCTGGATTCACTCTGGATCTGCTCTGAATCTGGTCTGGATCCACTCTGGATCTGGTCTGGATCCACTTTGGATCCACTCTGGCTCTGAATCTGCTCTGTCTCCGCTTTGGCTCCGGCTCCGCTCCGTCAGAGGCAGCCGCACTCCTCCACCAGCATGTCCTCGTGGTGTCTCAGGAGCAGCTCTCCGTTCTCGTAGTAGAGCATGCTGAGCGGGCTCATCCTGGTGGGAGCGCAGCAGGCGGCCGGAGCTCGGCTGGGATGGTAATACTTCAGCAAACTCTGAGGAGAGACAGGCGGAGAGCAGCGTTACTTCAGTCATTCATTACGCTTTATTCACACACCTTACATTTTTATTTGAATGACTTCAAGAGTAAGTAATTTTGCTGTCTTTTTTAATTTTTTTTATTCAGTTTTAATTAGTTATTTTAATACTTCAAGTTAAACTAAATGACAATGAGAAATGTTGCCTTAGCAACTATGGTAGTCAATGGTTGCTCTCTCTCCTTTGTTACAAACATTCTTCCAAATATCTTCTTTTGTGTTCAGCAGGAGAAAGAAACTCATACAGGTTTGAATCAACATGAGGGTGAGTAAATGAGGACATAATTTTCATTTTTGTGTGAACTATCCCTTTAATGTGTGTGGTTTTCTTCAGCAGGAGTGGTTGGTTGTGCTCACCTTAAAAGATTTTGTAAGCATTTTGGATAATTGTGTTTTATTTCTGATGACGCAGCCGAATTGTGCTTTTTTCATGATTTATCACATTTTTATGTGGTTCAGATAAGATAATAGTTTGAGTTTCTATTTTTTAAACCAATTTCCTTCATCGTGTCAACTTAATTTTTTATTTCAATAATCTCAGTATTTTAAGGGAACCAGGTAACCTACTTTTTAAGTTAAACCAACAATATTTTTTTACAGTGTAGCGGAAATACGTTTAAATTTCAAGTAATGGAAATGTATTTTTATGGTTTAGTTTTGGTTAGAGATAATCGTCCTCAGTGGAGAACATGACCTCTGAAATGACAGGATAGTTCAGTCCTAATGCGTGTGGTTTTGTTCAGTACACTGTAGAAAAGAATATTGTTGGTTTACTTTAAAATAATAACCTGGTTGCCTTAAAATGTTGAGTTTATTGAAAATACAATTTTGAGTTGACACGATGAAGGAAATTGGTTTAATAAAGAAACAAAATCGTATCTGAGCCACATAAAAAATGTGATAAATCATGAAAATAGCACTATTTGTCATGTTTCACTGCGTCATAACAAATAAAACACACAATTACCCAATATGCTTACAAATTTTTTTAATAATATTTGAATAAAGTTTGTCGATTTTCAAAAATGTTAATTGTATTAAAGGGTTAGTTCAGCCATAAATGTGCATTGTGTGATTAATTCCTCCTGTGGTTGGCCAGCCGTCAGACCTCCGCTCATCTTCACACACAGATGAAGATATTAGTGTTGAAATCCGATGGCTCAGAAAGGCCTTCATTGACACCAATGTCATTTCCTCTCTCAAGACCCATAAAGGCACTAAAGACGTCGTTACAAAGCCCATCTCACTACAGCGGCTCTACAATCATTGATGAAGAGGCCAGAATAGAGTTAGTGCGGGAAAACACTAAATAACGACTTAAAGAGGGATGGCCGATTTCAGAAACAAAGATTCGAACGGTTATGAATCAGTGAATCGATTCATGATTCGGATCGCGAGTCAAACTGCTGAAATCTGGCGATCCGAATCATGAATCGATTCACTGACTCATAACGGTTCGAAGCTTTGTTCTGAAATCGGCCATCACTCTATAAGTCGTTATTTCGGGGTTTTTTTGCACAAAAACTATTCTGGTCTCTTCATAAAATGATTTAACACAATTTCAACACTAATATCTTCATCTCTGCGTGAAGATGAACGGAGGTCTACAGTGTACATTTTGGGGTGAACTAACCCTTTAACTAAAATTTTTAATTTCAATGAACTCATATACTCATAATATTTTTTTACAGTGTAGGAGTTGTCGGTTGTGCTCACCTGCATGTAGGCGTGGTTAGTGGGATGAAGCTCCTCCCCCAGCGGGTTCGGGCAGCTTCCCTCACAGCGGTACGCGTTGTACTTTTTTGGGAAGACGATCCACGAGCCCCATCCGATCTGATTGAAGTCCACATTCATGTCGACTCTCCTGCACATTGAGCTCTTCTCGGCCGGGCTCCGGATTGGCTCCGGGCTCCTCATGGGCTGACCCCTGCGGCCCCTTTTGCTCTTCTGCGATCTCTCTCTCCGCACCTCCTTTCCTTCCGTGTTGAATAGGAACTTGGACTTTTCTGCCGTGTGGAGGAGACTGGCCTTATCTTGCTCTCCTTGTTCGGAGCTGGTGTGTGAGAAGATTAGGAGCATGGCTCGGTGACGGATGCCATCCGCGGGTCGGGGCCGGTTCTGGAGAAACCTCACGGATCTTTTGGTCCTCACACGCCTACTTTCAGACCCGATCCAGTTTAGAAGCAGCTCAGTGGCGTTGTAAACCCTCCAGTGATGAGAGACGCTCAGCAGAGACGATCCGGAAAGCTGGCCCAGAGACTGGTTTTCCAGGCAGGTTTGGCTCTGGAAACATGGGACGTCCTGCTGGTGTCGGAGCTCCACGGTGAGGTCGGATTGGTGCGTTTCTCTAGGAACACGAATCCTCAGCTCCACGGCCTGGATCTGACGCTCGGACAGCACCGAGGAAAGGTCGAAGTGTGTGACGTAATGCCGGTCTTGGTTGATCACACCTGGAAAACAAGAAGAAAAGACAGAATGATTTGTACAGTAATAATGAGTTATGAGTGTAATGCGTGGATTGTGTAATATTGTGAATTGTGCAATGTGAGGTGTGTGCAATAATGTGGATCGTGCTCACGCTCAGAAAAAAAAGTACAGTGCTGTCACTGGGGCGGTACCACAAAAAGGAAAATGTACTTCTTTGTACCTTACTTAACCCCTAAATAGTACATATCAGTACTTTAAGAGTGTGTGGTAGTACCTTAAAGGTTCATATCAGTACTTTAAGACTGTGTGTTAGTACCTTAAAGGTACATATCAGTACTTTAAGAGTGTGTGGTAGTACCTTAAAGGTTCATATCAGTACTTTAAGAGTGTGTGTTAGTACCTTAAAGGTTCATATCAGTACTTTAAGAGTGTGTGGTAGTACCTTAAAGGTTCATATCAGTACTTTAAGACTGTGTGTTAGTACCTTAAAGGTACATATCAGTACTTTAAGACTGTGTGTTAGTACCTTAAAGGTTCATATCAGTACTTTAAGACTGTGTGTTAGTACCTTAAAGGTACATATCAGTACTTTAAGAGTGTGTGTTAGTACCTTAAAGGTTCATATCAGTACTTTAAGAGTGTGTGTTAGTACCTTAAAGGTACATATCAGTACTTTAAGAGTGTGTGTTAGTACCTTAAAGGTACATATCAGTACTTTAAGAGTGTGTGGTAGTACCTTAAAGGTTCATATCAGTACTTTAAGAGTGTGTGTTAGTACCTTCAGTACTTTAAGAGTGTGTGTTAGTACCTTCAGTACTTTAAGAGTGTGTGTTAGTACCTTAAAGGTTCATATCAGTACTTTAAGAGTGTGTGTTAGTACCTGAGTGTGTGTTAGTACCTTAAAGGTTCATATCAGTACTTTAAGAGTGTGTGTTAGTACCTGAGTGTGTGTTAGTACCTGAGTGTGTGTTAGTACCTGAGTGTGTGTTAGTACCTTAAAGGTACATATCAATACTTTAAGAGTGTGTGTTAGTACCTTAAAGGTTCATATCAGTACTTTAAGACTGTGTGTTAGTACCTGAGTGTGTGTAAGTACCTTAAATGTTCATATCAGTACTTTAAGAGTGTGTGTTAGTACCTTAAAGGTTCATATCAGTACTTTAAGAGTGTGTGTTAGTACCTGAGTGTGTGTTAGTACCTTAAAGGTTCATATCAGTACTTTAAGAGTGTGTGTTAGTACCTTAAAGGTTCATATCAGTACTTTAAGAGTGTGTGTTAGTACCTGAGTGTGTGTTAGTACCTTAAAGGTTCATATCAGTACTTTAAGAGTGTGTGTTAGTACCTTAAAGGTACATATCAGTACTTTAAGAGTGTGTGTTAGTACCTTAAAGGTTCATATCAGTACTTTAAGAGTGTGTGTTAGTACCTGAGTGTGTGTTAGTACCTTAAAGGTTCATATCAGTACTTTAAGAGTGTGTGTTAGTACCTTAAAGGTTCATATCAGTACTTTAAGAGTGTGTGTTAGTACCTTAAAGGTACATATCAGTACTTTAAGAGTGTGTGTTAGTACCTGAGTGTGTGTTAGTACCTTAAAGGTTCATATCAGTACTTTAAGAGTGTGTGTTAGTACCTGAGTGTGTGTTAGTACCTTAAAGGTTCATATCAGTACTTTAAGAGTGTGTGTTAGTACCTGAGTGTGTGTTAGTACCTTAAAGGTTCATATCAGTACTTTAAGAGTGTGTGTTAGTACCTTAAAGGTTCATATCAGTACTTTAAGAGTGTGTGTTAGTACCTTAAAGGTTCATATCAGTACTTTAAGAGTGTGTGTTAGTACCTGAGTGTGTGTTAGTACCTTAAAGGTTCATATCAGTACTTTAAGAGTGTGTGTTAGTACCTTCAGTACTTTAAGAGTGTGTGTTAGTACCTTAAGAGTGTGTGTTAGTACCTTCAGTACTTTAAGAGTGTGTGTTAGTACCTTCAGTACTTTAAGAGTGTGTGTTAGTACCTTTTCGGTTTTGTACCTTAGGGTACCTCCACAGTGACAGCACTGTACCTTATTTTCTGACAATATGAGGAAGTGGAATAGTGTTTGATGGCGCTCTGTGACCCCAAACCACGGGACAACGGATGGAAATTAGCCTTTGACTACAATCCGGTGTGTTTACATTCATGTACAATGGTGTCTGTTCATTAACACACACTGTCCCCACTAAAGAAGTAAATAAATATTGTAAAGCGATGCCACTTTTCTCCCTTTGCCTGTGTGATGAGATGTGTCCGCGCAGGTTGTGTGAGAGGCTCTTTTGATATGCATTTTTCTCCTGGGATGAATGACTCTCACACAAGCCTGAAGGTAATGAGGTGATTTGTGCAGCTGAACACACACACTTTGATCCTCGTGTGTGTGAGGCTGTTGTCCAGTGGAGTGTATTAGGCCTGTACATTTACATTGAAATCGCTAATTGCTTTGGGTTATCTAATAAGTGTTCCTGGCTGTGTTTAACAGCTCCGCCATTCAACATCACACACGTCATCATTAGAGGACTTCTTTAATACTCACTCCAGCTTTACATCGCACTTTAATATATTATACAATATTATCATTAGTATTTAGAATATTTATTATATTTTTCTTTTTGCAGTCAAATGATTATAATGTATATTCTATGCAATTTATTCTAAATAATAATCTGCAAAAATACATTTTTCTTGTAGTCTAATGACTATTCTAACCATTTCTAAATAACCATTAGACTGTATATAAAATATAATGTCTGAGATCATAATAATTTCAAATGTTTAGTATATTATATTTTTCTTGTTGCAGTCTATTGATTATTATGTATAGGCTATTCTTTGTCATTTATTCTGAATAATAAGGTGCAAAAATATAATATTTGAGATAATTTAAAATATGTTTCTTGTAGTCTAATGATTATTCTAAATCATTTATTCTAAACATTAGACTAACAAAAATATGTATTATACAAGTAAATTTCTCTTTTTGAAGTCTAATTATTCTAAACTAAATAATGTATTTAAAATTTTTTAATAATTAATTTTATTAGTAAGTAATTAACAATAAAATAAGTTAATAAGTTATTAACAATAAAATATTTAAGCCAATTTAAAACATGTATTTAATTGTTCTTGTTTATTCTACTATCATTAGAATGCATCTTATAATATCTGAATAATTAAAGTCTAATTCTGTAATTAATTCAAATTTACACTCTAAAAAATGCTGGGTTAAAAACAACCCAAGTTGGGTTGAAAATGGATAAAACCAGATATTGGGTTGTTTGAATGGGTCCATTCACTGGGTTCAAACAACCACATTTCTGGGTTTGTCCATTTTCAACCCAACTTGGGTTGTTTTTAACCCAGCATTTCTTAGAGTGTAATCTAAATAATACAATAATAATACAATGATATATGATAATAATGATAATAATACAATAATAACAACAATAGTGTATAATACATTTCTTTAAGTCGTTTGAAATACATTAATTCCAGCGCATATATTAAAGGACCATTAATGAGGATGAAAGTATAAATATCTGTAAGTTATCGATTTTATAAACCTCTTTTTCTCCCTCCATCCACTCAAAAAAATGCTGGGTTAAAAATGGACAAACCCATTAATTGGGTTGTTTGAATGGGTCCATTTACTGGGTTCAAACAAACCAATTTCTGGGTTTGTCCATTTTCAACCCAACTTGGGTTGTTTTTGTTCAATTGGAGACCTGATTTTTTATTTTTTATTTTTTCAGTGTATGAGCACGCGATCAGTCAGTCAAAGGTGTGTCTCATTTCTTGAATTATTATTATGCCGCTTCACATTATCAATCTGATTAAACCCTCGCGCTGCAGTATCGATCAGATATTAGGTTGATCTTAATGGAGAGTCCAGGCTGCCCACCCTAATCCCCTCAGAACACACACCGGATCGAAACCCATCGTTTAACACCTCAAGAGCTCGGTCAACTCGGCTCGGAACCCGGGGCTCCTGCTCCTAATCTAATCAGACGACGTGTGAAAAACAGCCTCGGAGGCTGATGTTGATTTGGGTTTGTGTAAGGATGTCTGGCGAGGGTCTAATCCACATCAGCTTTGCGCAGAGCATTAGTCCTGGACTCGTGAGATGTGGATTGAAGGTGTCTGGCGCTGAGATTTGACAGCCAGGAGTCAGAGACCCCCCAACAAAAGAGCCTGTTTGCACCGAGGTGCGCAACTCTCCCGGTTTACATGCAAAAAAACAATGCACACTTTTACAAGCCATATAGAAAATCAGATCTTACTCTTGGATAGGATGCTCTTGATGGTGTCCGCGTGCTCGTGCTCCACACTCTCCACGGGGCTCGTCTGGTTGAGTTTGAAATGCCGGTAGAGGTGCATCATATAAGTGGGTAGATGATGCCGATGGCTCCGGTCCGCTCTGGTGGGAATCCTGGCGCCATGTTTTCCGAATACTCCAAGAAGCAGAAGTTGGTAGCAGGCCAGGCGCAAAGCTCCGCGCGCATCCATGATGGACTGAAGAATGACAGGTCGAGGGGTCCAGGAGCGCTTTTATACCCCCTCCCTTCGACCCTCTGCATATTTAACAAGTAGCAGAGGACATTAAAGGAAATTGACATGCCATGACAGCTCATCATCTATTCATGTGGTAATGCGGCGCATATTTTACAATGAACAATTAGGACACCTTGCGCCCGGTGACGTCCCTAACGCTGCTTTTGGCCTTTGAAGACTGAGATGGCACTTTCACTGCGCGAGCTCAGGCCTGGGCGTCAGATGCGCGTCTCTCAACCCTTATCAAGTGTATTGAACATAACATCTATACACTGACTCAGAATAAATGTTGTCTAGTTTTGATGTGTAGGTTCAGTCGTCATTTACATCATTGCCTCTGACCTCCTGGCTTAACTTGCAAAATATATTATGGGTATTATTAGAATAGAAAATATTTGAGTGAATTTCAAGTTATGAGTTATGAGCCTAAATATTAGCAAAAATGAATATATTGCAATTTTGCATATTTATTTTATTTTAATTAATTTAAGGCAGCAATAAAGAATCAAGTTCTGAATTATATCGATATATATATTGCATAAATATAAAAAAATTCAAAAATGTTGAATAATTGCAAAAATAAATACATTACAATTTAATTTAAGGTATAAGATATATAATATAATGTATATAATAATCGATTAATGGCATAAAAGGTTTATATATATATATATATATATATATATATATATATATATATATATATATATATATATGTGTGTGTGTGTGTGTGTGTGTGTGTGTGTGTGTGTGTGTGTGTGTGTGTGTGTGTGTGTGTGTGTGTGTGTGTGTGTGTGTGTGTGTGTGTGTGTGTGTGTGTGTGTGTGTGTGTGTGTGTGTGTGTGTGTGTGTGTGTGCGCGCTGTAAAAAATTATATGTTCAATAAATTATGATAACATGTTTTTACAGTGTTTTAACTCATCAAAATAAGTTAAGAAATGTTAAACTTGTTTTTATTAGTTATACAAGATGCTACTCATTTTTAAAAGTCAGCTTAACATAGTTTAAGTTGAAATAACTTAAACATCCAAATCGATTGTACAGCAAAAGTTCAAAATTTGCCTTTTTTACAGTGTGTGTATGTGTGTATAATTTATATACATATGCAGACTCACCATATAAGGCGTATGTATATATATATATATATCGATATAATTTATAACTTGACTCTTAATTGCTGCCTTAAATTAATTAAAATAAATATGCAAAATTGCAATATATTCATTCACACACACCTCATATGGTGAGTCTGTCTGCATATGCATATATATATATATATATATATATATATATATATATATATATATATATATATATATATATATATATATATATATATATATATATATATATATATATATATTAGCTTTCATAGATGAAATGAATGGCTAGACAGACTAATATACACAATACACGTTTTCTGTTTCTGGTTGAGCTGATTTTGGGATCCTGCAGCGCCAGGCACCACACACACACACACATACACACACGCACGTGGACACACGCATGCTCAAAGAGCCCGTCTTCCAACCCGCGAGTGCCTTCTTTTTCTTTCTTTCTTTTCTTCCTTCCCTCCCGAGTGTTTGCCTCCAGCCGTGCACAGAGAGATCCGCTGAAGTGTGTGTGTGTGTGTGTTTGCTCAGGCCAGCGGTTCAGCTTTGAAGGCGGAGGCTGTTTCATGGCGATGGTGAGTGCTCAACTTTCTGCACTGCTTTTTGTGATCACATGCATGGATGTAAAAGCCTACATGGCTCTCGAAGCTGCATCGCTGTAGTGGTGAAAAGCCCGAGTGTGTGAGAGATCGGATCTTTTACAGCGTCAATGTAGCGGCATGTTGTTCAGCGTTACACTGCATGCACGTGATTCACTCGAGTCAGTTTATAACACACGATAACGAGTGTGTGGTGTGTAAATCAGTTAGAACGCACGCGCTGATAAGATACATTACAAGAAACGCGTGAAAATTATTTAACTTGGAGTTTGATTCATTGAACCGATTCACTGAACCGATTCGTTTGAACAAATGTTTTCATGTCCTGTGAATGAAGCATCTGGTCATATGTTAAAATGGCCCCAAACTCACTTCACAGTTTGGACTTGACCGAATCATTTCAAGTGAACCGACTCAAATGAACAATTCGTTCGGGAATTAGACCTCGCTTCAATTATCAAAAGAGAATCGTTTGTATGTGTCGCATTGAGTTACTTTGTTGTAGCAGACAACTAACGATTAAACTCACACATTCACGGCCATTATCTTGATATTTGAATAACGTATGAAGTCTTTCACACCCTGAGGTGAGTTTATAAAGCTTTTTCACGACTTGGAGAATGTCAATTTGTGGAAAAACGTGTCGATATTTCACCCTGAACCTTTAAAAACAACTTTTCCTGACAGACTTCGTGAGATTCATCCTCCTCTAACGGCTCAAATTAATTAAACAAGACATAATCTGTTTCTCATTATGGAAAATGGATGAAACCCACATCATGTTTAAATCTTATCAGTCCACATAAAAGCTTTGATATTAGTGGATTGAAATGCTAATGTGTGGATCGAGAGTCGAGTTTATGAAGATTAATGGTGATGAAGTTCGTTTCGATGCTGTTGGGTTATTTATATAATCCATGTGTTTGAACCTGTCAGTGCTTGATAGATGAGTTTGCATGGGGATTGAGATAAAGTCATTGGCCTCATAATAGCAAGAGGCCAATTGAAAGCACACCGAATTCATATTTAATAGGTTATCATAGATGCATTTAAAAGGGGATGTTTAGGTATTTTATAAAACTTTCTTTGAATTTTAAGGTTAGGGCAAGTTATCACATGTCTATATGAGGTTTTGATCCAGAAGTCCACCGCACAAGGACTCTTTTCTCTAGCAATGATTTTAGATGCAAACATCTGTCGTTAAAAAATATTCTTCAATTCTGTCCTTCAAACTACAGTTCCAACATCATAATTTTAATTGCTATTAGTAAACACTAAATTCACATTGGGATATACTTTCTAATTTAAAATCATAATTGTCTTAATTTCAAATTTTGCTGAAAGCAGAATCATTTTAAAGTGTCATAGATGTTTTGTCAACAAATTATTCTTAAATCAGGGTAAAAAGAGCCCCATTGTGACAACATGCCCCACTACTGGATTCAACATGTGCCAAGTTCAAAGTATTGTTCTAATCAAGTCTTTAAGTTAGTGTCTGTACAGAAATTTATTTATAATTTCCTCCTAGAAACTGCGTCTAATCTTGGCCTAATGAACGTGAATTTGTAAGACAGAGCCGACACTGGACAGAATAGTCCAAAACTATTCTTAGAAACTTTGTGGATTATTCAAAGCAAAAGTCACATCAGGAATAAATTAGTGGAGGGATTATTTTTGGATTGGTTGTTTTTGTGGCTGCAAAAAGACGGTTAATTCACATGCACTTAATCTCTGAATGTCATTTATGTGAAATGCATCTTTAAATGCAAAACATTTGACTATAATATTGCAGCATTTGAGCACAGATACAGCATCTTAACTAATGCAGTGATGTGTAACGTGACTTATTTAATGTTTATTTAATGTGTTGCTGATTTTGTGTTTGTGGTTTGTGCTGTATGCTGAATGTGACTTCATCTTTCATGCTGTGTGTGTGCGTGTGTGTGTGTGTAAAGATGATCTCAGCCACTAGATGTCATACGGTCCATCCATCTTTTGTGTGTTTGATGTCAGTCCAGTAATATTATGGCTGTGTCTGAAAGATGAAAATGCTCAGACGGTGCGTCTGGTGGAGTGGCTCAATGTCCTTTTTAATTTTAAACCTATGATTTAATTTCTACCAAAATAGAAATAAGCATCATAGTCATGCCGAAATATTCCCTTGGAAATGCCTGCAGCTCACGTTCGACCATCAGTCATAGTTTAGTGTTGTTTTAGTATCATTACTTTACGTTACAGTCATTAATAATACTGATCAGGGCGAGTCTCCATCACAATTCACTGACACTTCTGGCTCATAGGTTATGTTCAGACTGCCATCAGATAATATTTTTTAGGAATATTCAGATTTTTGAAAGTCTGACTTGCAAAAAAAACATGAAATCCTTGATTTTCTTTCTTCTTTTTTTTCTTCCAACTCACATTTGGAGATGGTTTGTAATGCAATTTACAATCAGATTTTAACAGATGTGTCCCTGTCTGGGTGGTTTGGTACTCAAATCAAATTTCAAATCTTCTTTATGCGAGACACAACATTGTAGGAACATCAGTTTTCCTAAATCCGTTTTGAAAGCCTCGTCACACATACTAAAGCAGCCCATGCTATTAGGTTGGTTATGTCTGGACACAAAAGTCATATTTGATTATTTCCTGAAGAGATCTGATTTGACAAATATCCGATTTGCATTTAGTCTTAAAATGGCCATAATGAGCCAAGAACAGAAGATCCTCTGAGCTTGGGTGCTTGCGTGACTGCTGGCGTGAGAAGTAATGACAAATATTTGGATTTATTGTTGTAAATGAAAATCATATTTCACAACTCTCAGTTCTGTCATGACAACTCTTGGAGTGTTCGGCATGGTAATTGATATGACAGTTTTGGCATGGCAGAATAGATCTGCTAGATTGCTTCTGATTATTGGTACTGCTGCTGCTACGGTACGGAATGGATCCACTTTTGCGACACGACTGAAGTGTGGTAGCCTGACAAGCCAGACCCACATCAAGATGTTTGGTCTGTAAACTCACCATTGACGGCTCAATCCGAGGGGCGGGATAAACGGTTGTCTTTCAAACTCCCTCTGCACGCGATAGGATAGCGCTCCACCAACCAGAGCAACGAAGGTGAAGCAGAGCTCGCTGACAGATTAAACATTCGCCGTATCCGGTCTGCTAAACTCCGAACACATCTTCCCTTTTTAAGAATGACTTCAGTGCCGTTCTTTGTTCTTTTTGTTCTTTCTTTGCTTAACTCAAGTCTTCCAGAGTCGCGGTCAAAGCTGATTCGAAAGGCCGCCGTTCGCCAGTTTCTGTGTTTACTAGAAGCACGCAAGCGCAACTCGACCGTCATTATGTTAAGCCCCGCCTACCGACTCTACAAACGATGTGATTGGCCCGACCAGAGTTTGGCGTTTCCAGCTCAGAACTGTTTTGAGGGTTGCTAGACGACACTCAAAGCAGATTAGATTTGCTGCCGCTACGGTGCGTCTAGATTTCTAGGCTAGAAGTGTGGTGTTGTGATGCTTCCCCTCATTTCTACATTGATGGGCGTTCCTGAAGTTTACAGCTATTGGTTGCTTTAGAGCCATCGGGGGTTATTGTATGTCATACCCCCGAGAGACTTCCCCCAGTCTCCATGTGCTCTACTTCTATTGGATAGTCGCATCATGTTCAACAGATTAATTTGCGTAAAGATGGGAATCAGCAATAACAGCAGCAGCAGCAGCAGCAATAACAGCAGCAGCAATAACAGCAGCAGCAGCAGCAGCAATAACAGCAGCAGCAGTAGCAATAACAGCAGCAGCAATAACAGCAGCAGCAATAACAGCAGCAGCAGCAATAACAGCAGCAGCAGCAATAACAGCAGCAGCAGTAGAAATAACAGCAGCAGCAATAACCGCAGCAGCAGCAGCAATAACAGCAGCAGCAGTAGCAATAACAACAGCAGCAGCAATAACAGCAGCAGCAATAACCGCAGCAGCAGTAGCAATAACAGCAGCAGCAGCCGCAATAACAGCAGCAGTAGCAATAACAACAACAGTAGCAGCAACAACAGCAGCAGCAGTAGCAATAACAGCAGCTGCAACAGCAGCAGCAATAACAGCAGCAGCAGCAGCAATAACAGCAGCAGCAGCAGCAATAAAAGCAGCAGCAGCAGCAATAACAGCAGCAGCAGCAGCAATAACAGCAGCAGCAGCAGCAGCAATAACAGCAGCAGCAGCAGCAGTAACAGCAGCAGCAGCAGCAATAACAGCAGCAGCAGCAGCAGCAGCAATAACCGCAGCAGCAGCAGCAATAACCGCAGCAGCAGCAGCAATAACCGCAGCAGCAGCAGCAATAACCACAGCAGCAATAACAGCAGCAGCAATAACAGCAGCAGCAGCAGCAGCAATAACAGCAGCAGCAGCAGCAGCAATAACAGCAGCAGCAGCAGCAATAACAGTAGCAGCAGCAGCAATAACAGCAGCAGCAGCAATAACAGCAGCAGCAGCAGCAGCAGCAGCAGCAGCAATAACAGCAGCAGCAGCAATAACAGCAGCAGCAGCAATAACAGCAGCAGCAGCAGCAATAACCGCAGCAGCAGCAGCAATAACCGCAGCAGCAGCAATAACAGCAGCAGCAGCAGCAATAACAGCAGCAGCAGCAGCAGCAGCAGCAGCAATAACAGCAGCAGCAGCAGCAATATCAGCAGCAGCAATAACAGCAGCAGCAGCAGCAATAACAGCAGCAGCAATAGCAGCAGCAGCAGCAATAACAGCAGCAGCAGCAGCAATAACAGCAGCAGCAATAACAGCAGCAGCAGCAATAACAGCAGCAGCAGCAGCAATAACAGCAGCAGCAGCAGCAACAGCAGCAGCAGCAGCAATAACAGCAGCAGCAGCAGCAATAACAGCAGCAGCAGCAATAACAGCAGCAGCAGCAGCAATAACAGCAGCAGCAGCAGCAATAACAGCAGCAGCAGCAGCAATAACAGCAGCAGCAGCAGCAGCAATAACAGCAGCAGCAGCAATAACAGCAGCAATGCAACAACAACTTTATAATGACAATATCCTGGCCGGACTACTGTTGTCAGTGATAGAAGTATTTGAAATTAACATGATTTCTTAATGTCTAGTGACATATCAGGGCCATTTTATGATTCATTGGAATACATTGCTTACAAACATTTCTTTTAATGTGTTTTTAGTTTCGTTGATCATTGAGGGTGAATCCAGACAGGAAAAAGTTCTTCCTAACGGAAGCACACGCTAGCACAGGTGTCAAGCTCTCAGAGCAGAGCGAGTCCAGTCGGAAAAGGATGTTTAAAACACAAAAGCTCATTGATCAGAGAGGCAGAGAGCAGGCGGAGGGCAGCAGGAAACAGCCAGGTAACTGTTTGGCTTTTCACAGCCTGTGAGGAAGTTTCACAGGAAGCTGAAATGTTGTTCAGTGCATCGCTTGACTCGTCACCGCCACTCGAGCGACGTCTGCTTTGCCTCATTTCTCTAATTATATCCACAAGCGTAGCTGCTTTAACAGAACAAATATTCTCTCGTGTTCGTTTAACTGTGAAGGGCAAAATGTCACCCAAGCCTCATAAAAAAAAAAAGAGATGCATGATTTCCGCTCTTGCATGCATCTCTTCACTTACAGGTTCATCAAAGCCGTTAGAGGAAGAGACAGGTGTGGCCGGGTTTATGTTTGCAAACCGCCCGAATCCTGCAGAAAGGATGCTGTACGTTAGTGTGCTTCTTGGATTAGCACATTATAATTGACAAATGGACCTGCTTCTGTTGAGTTTTTGTCTTGAACGCCCTTCGGTCGCTAATGATTTTAGATTTAGAGGAGCGGAAGAAATGTGTGTGAAAGGACATGATGTTAAAGAAGTGGTTTTGAGCTTTCTTTAAGAACTTTTCTGAGCTCACATCGACGTGTTGGAATATGGAGAAGGTTGTTTTCTCAGATTCTGGAGTCGAGATGATGTTTTTTTGTGTGTTGGACTCCGATGAGCAGAAGTCCTCCAGTCAGTTTGTGTACATGTGGTTTGAGAACTGTGTAAATTTAGCTAAGATTGAGATAGTACAGCAATTTCCTGCCTCACCCTGTTGCCCCATGTTGTGTGTTTCTCTCTTGCTCGTTCTCTCTCTCTCTCTGTGTGTGTGTGTGTGTCACAATTGCTGCCTCAGTCAGTCACACAAACAAACGTCTTGGACTCCATCAGAAGTTTCTTCCTAAATACTCCCTGAACACTATCCTTAAAAACCCACACTGTAAAAATGTTTTGTTGTTTTTTGTTGGTTTAACTTAAAAAAGTAAGTAACCTGGTTGCCTTAAAATTTTGAGTTTATTGAAACTAAAAATTTGAGTTGATACAATGAAGGAAATTTGTTTAATAAATAGAAACTCAAAATATTATTGTATCTGAACCACATAAAAAATGGTGATAAATCATGAAAATAGCACAATTTGGCTGCGCCATCAGAAATAAAACACACACAATTACCCAATATGCTTACAACATCTTTTAATAATATTTTAATAAATGTTGTCAAATCTTGAAAAATGTTCATTAAC
>NC_090192.1:40442505-40465005 GCF_024679245.1 Pseudorasbora parva | reverse complement strand
TGGTTTGCATGTAAACGGGGAAAACTGGTTATTTCAATAAGCTGATATTTTGGAGTTATCACTTTACTGGTGTGCATGTAAACACACTCAGTATCAGACAGAGAGGGCCATTTCAGTTTTTCTCCTTCAAAAATCAGCATGATTAAAAGGTGATATGTTACTACTACAGTTTAATGAACTATAATTTAAGTACAACTACAAAATGTTGCAGAGTAATGTAATATATGAATAATAGCCTCAAGAACCTTTGTGACTAAAAGGGTTCTTTCTAGTCATTATAGAACCTTTTTAGCATAAAAGTTTCTTTGGAGTTGAGTAAAGAACCCCACACTGTAAAAAAAATTGTTGGTTTAACTTAAAAAAGTAAGTAACCTGGTTGCCTTAAAATGTTGTGTTTATCGAACTTAAAAATTTGAGTTGATACAATCATTTGTTGGATTATTGAAATTATATACAATTGAAATTTGTTCAATAAATAGAAAATCAAAATATTATTGTATCTGAACCACATAAAAATGTGATAAATCATGAAAATAGCACAATTTGGCTGCGTCATCAGAAATGAGAAACACGCAATTACCCAATATGCTTACAACATCTTTTAATAATATTTTAATAAAGGTTGTCAAATCTCCAAAAATGTTCATTGTATTAACTCAAAATTTTAATTTCAATTAACTCAAAATTTTAAGGCAACCAGGTTACTTTATTTTCGATTTTTTTTTTTTTTACAGTGTATAGTTCTATAAAGACCCCAATGAAGCCTTTAAGATTGTAGATGTAAAACCTCAATAAGCACCTCACTGATGCTGTCATGGTCAACCGAGTTTTGATAGAGATGCAACATTTATTACCCAATTGCTAAACTATTATTTGGAGGAGTATTGTACACTTCAGGTTTGTTCACTGTAAAAAAATATTTAAAAAATAACTTACCTGGTTGCCTTAATTTTGAGTTTATTGAAATCAAAATTTTGAGTTAACACAATGAACATTTTTGAGAATCTACAACCTTTATTCAAATATTATTAAAAGATTGTGTAAGCATATTGGGTAATTGTGTGTTTTATTTCTGATGACGCAGCCAAATAGTGCTATTTTCATGATTTATCACATTTTTATGTGGTTCGGGTACAGTAATATTTTGAGTTTCTATTTATTAAACAAATTTCCTTCATTGTATCAACTCAAATTTTTAATTTCAATAAACTCAAAATTTAAAGGCAACCAGGTTACTTTTTTTTTTTTTTTTTTTTTTTTTACAGTGTAGGGTATTTTGACATTTGTAAGAAAAAAAAAATAGAAAAGGGTCAATTTATAATGTTTTGTTTCATAAAGCAATTGATTTTCAATTATTCTTTCCTGGCACAGAGCACTTATTTTTTGAGAGTTTTTTTAAGTGAGAGAAGATCCTATTGTAATGTTTACTAATTTATTTTATAGTAAAAATACAATTTTGCTTTGAAGAAAAAGTGGATTTTTGTTTGTATATTTTGTCAATTATAGTTCTTAGAAAGAAAACCGGAATCGGCCTAGAAAATTGCAATCGGTGCATAGTTTTTGCACTCGAAACAATGCTGGACTAAAACCAACCCAAGATGGATTGAAAATGGACTAACCCAGCGATTGGGTTGTTTTAAGCACCATTTAACCCAACCGCTGGGTTAGTCCGTTTTTTCACCCCAACTTGGGTTGTTTTTAACGCAGCATTTTTTAGTGTGTGAAATACACTGAACATCCTCATTTCTGAGGGTACTGTAGTTCCCTGTTGAAGGGATTTTTATGTCTTAAGTCATGGTTTTGTAACTCTGACCCACACGTCGTTTGCAATAATGTGCCGCAGATTAAGGGTGTGTTCTGATTTGTAGATCCCTGTGAAGTGGATGATGGCCATTTAAAGGGATATTTCCCCTAAAAATGAGCATTCTGTAATTTTACCACACTGTGATGTTTTGTCTTGTATAAAGTAATGTAAAACATAATTTTTTTTAACAGTAATTTACTTTATTTTTTTCTCCATACGATACAATGGACGTTTAATTTGAATAAATTTAGTAATTTTGTTGTGGATTTTTATCTTAAAAAAAAAAAAAAATGTGTGTATATATATATATATATATATATATATATATATATATAAATATAAATAGGGCTGTATAGTTTTTATTAATTACAGGTCCTTCTCAAAAAATTAGCATATTGTGATAAAATTCATTATTTTCCATAATGTAATGATAAAAATTAAACTTTCATATATTTTAGATTCATTGCACACCAACTGAAATATTTCAGGTCTTTTATTGTTTTAATACTGATGATTTTGGCATACAGCTCATGAAAACCCCAAATTCCTATCTCAAAAAATGAGCATATCATGAAGCGGTTCTCTAAACGAGCTATTAACCTAATCATCTGAATCAACTAATTAACTCTAAACACCTGCAGAAGATTCCTGAGGCTTTTAAAAACTCCCAGCCTGGTTCATTACTCAAAACCGCAATCATGGGTAAGACTGCCGACCCGACTGCTGTCCAGAAGGCCATCATTGACACCCTCAAGCGAGAGGGGAAGACACAGAAAGACATTTCTGAACGAATAGGCTGTTCCCAGAGTGCTGTATCAACGCACCTCAGTGGGAAGTCTGTGGGAAGGAAAAAGTGTGGCAAAAAACACTGCACAACGAGAAGAGGTGAGCGGACCCTGAGGAAGATTGTGGAGAAGGACCGATTCCAGACCTTGGGGGACCTGCGGAAGCAGTGGACTGAGTCTGGAGGAGAAACATCCAGAGCCGCCGTGCACAGGCGTGAGCAGGAAATGGGCTACAGGTGCCGCATTCCCCAGCTCAAGACACTTTGGGCTACAGAGAAGCACTGGAGGAAGACTGGGGAGAAGGAAATGCCCAAATGCCTGAAGTCCAGTGTCAAGTCCCCACAGTCAGTGATGGTCTGGGGTGCCATGTCAGCTGCTGGTGTTGGTCCGCTGTGTTTTATCAAGGGCAGGGTCAATGCAGCTCGCTATCAGGAGATTTTGGAGGACTTCATGCTTCCAGTCGGGTCGGCAGTCTTACCCATGATTGCGGTTTTGAGTAATGAACCAGGCTGGGAGTTTTTAAAAGCCTCAGGAATCTTTTGCAGGTGTTTAGAGTTAATTAGTTGATTCAGATGATCAGGTTAATAGCTCGTTTAGAGAACCTTTTCGTCATATGCAAATTTTTTGAGATTTTGGGTTTTCATGAGCTGTATGCCAAAATCATCAGTATTAAAACAATAAAAGACCTGAAATATTTCAGTTGGTGTGCAATGAATCTAAAATATATGAAAGTTTAATTTTTATCATTACATTATGGAAAATAATGAACTTCATCACAGTATGCTAATTTTTTAAGGACATGTATTTCAGTTTTAGTGAAAGAAATGTTGCTTTGGCAGCAGTGTTTTTTTTTCTTTTTTAATTTAATTAATTAATAATTGTATAAATTATTTAAATAATTGGCTTCTTTATGGTTGTAGTGTTAATGTTAGTTGTAGTTAACTGTAATAACCCTGCACTTCCTGTGGAGGTGGGTGGCACCCCTGTGTGTGTGTGTCAGGGTGTGTGTGAGGTGTGTCACCTAAAACTGACTCTGTGGTCACAAACACACATGAATGACTCTTTCTCCTCGCATTAGCAGTATCATATGATACCACACTACTTCAAAAGAATAGCAGGGTATTGCTGGGATATCCTATTTCACATTCCCCAAATCCAGTGATATCCTGTAAGCGTAGTTTAAAGAAGTCTTAAGATGATTTCCATCTGCTTTAAATTTATCATAATCACAGTTTGCTGCAGTCACATGTTCCTTATGATTTCATCTGAGCCTCTTCTGGAGATTGAAAACTGTGATCGATACCGATAATTTATGTTGGAAAGCCGCTAACCGATATATAATTCAAAACGATCGGTTTGTGTGAGAAACCCAACAGTATTTATATGATTTTTTTTAGCTAGAATACGATCTATGTCGTACACCCGTTCAGGGGGATCTTTAAAAAGGTTTTCATGCGCTCCATCACGAGTACAATTCATGCCAACGGCCTATAATATAACAGTGTTTTTAGTCAAAACTCACACATTAAACACATTTAACTAACTTGATTCAGATGGATCACTCAAATCAGAAAGAATGGACAGGTTTATGATGACGGCAATGGACATGAGCGGGATGTTAAAGTTTAAGGGATTATTTGGGATGGTAAAATCGTGTTGTATGGTCGATGTCCTGAAGCTTGAGTACTCTTCTGCTACACACTCAGTATGTACTTTGTCTTCACAAAAAGAGAACATACTTTTAGGACGTAGTTAGGCGTGTAAGAAAATATTGATACACGTGAATATCGCGATATTATGTTTGGCGATACTGTATCGATTCTCAAAAACGCTGTATTGATATTTATATATTTATTTATTTACATCCGAGATTCGTGGCTTTGCGTACGGTTTAAAACACAAACTGTATAACACCCAACCACTAGATGGCAGTGTTATCTCAGAACGCATAACTGACGCGGAGCCGGAGAAGCGCAAGGTAAAAGTGCATCACTAGTGTTTACATTAGCAAACCCAGCTCTCAAGACGATAGCATTATTCCACTCCTGCAGTATACAGAAGTGTGGACTCATGTTGGCTTCAGCTAAAAAGAAGCCACTAAGGAAATCGACAAGAATCATTTTGTTTGCAAAATAGGCCAAGTTATAATCTAATACTCGGGAAACACATTGAAACCGAGAGCTCGCTTAACATCCTGACGTCACCCGCGCTGCTGAGAAGCGTTTTGATTGAATGTACAGCACGTTTTCCTCTCAGTAACAAAATAAACACACACCAAATAGTGATTAGTGATATAAATTATACTGTATTAATTAAATAAAATACTTTGTCTTGTGTTTTAGGCTTATGGTTGTGTTCTTTATACTTTTAAATTATAAAAAACAAAAACACACAAAAAAGAAATATCGCAATATATTGCAATATATCGTATCGTAACCCCTGTATCGTGATACGTATTGTATCACCAGAGTCTTGGCAATACACAGTCCTACTGTGTGTGAGTGACTGTGAGAGCAACTGTGTGTGTGTGTGTGTGTGTGTGTGTGTGTGTGTGTGTGTGAGTGTGGTGCACTAACTGTAAATATGATTTCCGTTCAATAGTTGTGTAAAGATCATCAAAAAATGAAATGGGTTAAATTCAGCCAGTTCAGTTGTGTGTGTGTGTGTGTGTGTGTGTGTGTGTGTGTGTGTGTGTGTGCATGTGTGAATAATGAATCTGACTGTGAACTGTGTGTATGGTCCTCATGTTCTCAGTGACCCGTCTGATCTAGCGGACAGGATTGAGAGGGCCTCAGTCTGTCTATCCCAGTGTTCCCAGTTCTTCCTGACACTGTATGTCATGTCTATTATTATTATTATTATTATTATTATTATATGTCATGTCTGATCCCTCTCAACATCTCTTAAGAATGAGGAGCGCTCTGCATCCTTCCTCTGATTCGCCGCTCGACCGCAGATGCTTCCTGCAGCTGCAGAGCACTTCCTGTCGGCTCGCAGACCCTTTGTGCGGATCGCTCCGGCCAGCTCGAGCTGCTCCAGTGGAATATCAATAGATGGCGAGTTGGGAAAGGGAATGCCCATCTGTGTGTGTGTGTGTGTGTCCTGCGCTCTTCCGGCTGTTTTCAGCGCCGCTCTACACTGGGGGATTTTATTTTCCCTGTGAATGGGCCGCAGTAATTGGGTTTCCTGAGGCGTTCTGTCAGTTTGAGAACTGGAGTTTGTTACCCAGTTTGATTCAGTGTGGAGATCAGTGGTTGTGTAGGAACCACTTCATTGTGTGCTGGTCGTACTAAAACACACACACACACACACACACACACACACACACACACACACACACACACACACACACACACACACACACACTTTAGTCATTTAGGAGGACATGAGTATGGATCTTCCTGAGATGTTTGTTCTATGGCTGTCGGTTTTTTTAAATATTAATACTTTTTTTTTTTTTTTTTGTTGCATTTATGCGTTTGGCAGACTTTTTTATCCAAAGCGACTTACATTGCATTCAAGGGACACATTTTTACATTATTGTCAGTTCTTGCTTTCCGTGGGAATCAAACCCATGACCTTGGCGTTGCTAGCACTACTGGTTAAGCTACAGGAAAGCTATTATATTACTTATGTATATGTATATATATGTATGTATGTATGTATGTATTTTATTTATTTATTTATTTATTTACTATGCACTTCATTTAAACTTGTTTTCTTAAAGCAGCACTAGGTAACTTTTCAACCTTCATAATATATATTTCAAGACTCTTGTGATGATAAATCGACTTACAATAGGTTGAATGACATGTCTGCCATAGCCTGACGGGGTCTGTATCGTTTTTAATCGTACTTTTAAACTTCGGGTTTCGGGTAGTAACCCGAGAACAAAAAGAACTACAAAATCCGACTGCTTTACGCAGGGCCGTTTCTAGCCTTTCTGGCACCCTAGGCGAGATTCATATGTTGCACCCCCAAACCAACCCCCCCCCCCCCCCCCCTTTTTTTTTTTTTTAAACTAGGCCTACAACTTATTAAGTAAATATGACTTCCTTATTTCATGGGCATATTGTACATGCATTAATCGAATAATGTAGCTTTGGTTTATTATCACTGAGATCACAGATGTTGGGGGGTTCGGGGGCATGCTCCCCCGAGAAAATTTTGATTTCTATGATCTACATGTGTGTATTTTAAGATGTTCTGAAAGCCTAAAATTGAAAGCCAAAAAATTAGATAACAATAGCTTGAAAACCATGTCACTCGGCGCCGCTGCGTATTGAAGAACACAGTGACACAAAGACTAAAAGACGGGACGTAGCCGAAGCCTCGCGCCAGTTTCATATGTTTTAAAGGTTAATCACATATTTTTTTAGGGGGGGCTGATGCATAAGTTCATAACTTAACAGCACTAAACAGCTATCTCTGATGTAAAAAAAATAAATTATTCAAATTAACTGCTATAATGTTCTGCACCTGAAATGAGCATGGCGTGTGGTCCTTCCAGTACTAATATTCAGTGTATTGTTTTTCTCAACGTTATGATAGAGCGACCAGCTTAGTAGAGAACAAGTAACCAAGTAGGCTAACATACCTGTATATTTCGCTTTCTTTTTATATATTTCCTCTTTTTTCTTTTTACAATACTGAGCCCCTGATGGCTTTGACCTTTTCATGATGATGAAACTAAAGCACGCTGTAACGAGTAGAAATATAGTGTGGCCCCTTTAAGAGTTGCGCGCGCTCCCTGCAAACGAAGTCTGCATTTTGTGTATGTGCGCACTGAGTTCCCATGTGTGGGGATTATTTTCTCTTTTCTGTTGCTAACAGTCAGTTATTTTGTTTTATTAAGTAATGCTGTGGACGGAAAGGGAGTTTGTGATGAGAGTTCAGCGGCGAATAAAGTCTGTTTGATGTTAATCGCCTCCGTGTTTGCATCCACTCCAGTTAAAAAAAATTCACTCTGACACAAGCGTTACAACGCCACGGATGACGATGTTCCCTGCCGCCCTCTACATGATCTCATTTCATTACAGTAGCGCCACTAACACCATGGTGACTTCACTCCAATAATCGCAACTAATCATAATGCCTTGAAATAGCAAAAGTACGAAATATTAATAATAAAATATATATGAAATAACTAAAAAATCTTGTTGGGGCGGGGGCTCACTGGCGCCCCCCAGCTGTTGGCGCCCTAGGCAACCGCCTAGTTTGCCTATGCCTAGAAACGGCACTGGCTTTACGGCATATACGTCACTTCCACCAACACACACACTTCCTTACATTCAGACGTGCGAGCCCAACTTTGTTCGTCGGATAATATAGTCATGTCCGAAGCAGCACAGACAAATAAGAAAGAAAAGGTTTTGTTGGAGGAAAGCAATAAGAGGAAACGAAAGAGTGATGTGATTAAAGACAGGACGAGGATCAACATGTGACCAGCGTTTGCTCGTCGGCGTGAGCTGAAGGAGGCGTGCGCGACCGATGCTGTCCTGCTTGTTATGGTGATTACCGACCACTCAAACATTGAACTGAAGTATCATATAGATTCTGTAAAACGCTAACCAATAGACTACTATAATGATGCTGGATTGTAAACGTGAGCATCGTGATTATTTGGCGTTTGAAAAAAATAAAACCCATGAAATTATATTCCTATGACATGCTGAGACATGCCACTGACTGTAACGTTACCTGGGATGAAGACATTTCCCACGCGACGCCAGAAGAACACCTGCATGTGAACTCCTCCTGCAGTGTTCAGGGGAACTGTTAGTGCTGCACCGACCCGCAGGACGCTTCTATGAAGTTATTTGGCCCGCACCGCACCACTGTATATATTTTTACAACCCGCCGCGCACCCGCGACCATTAAATAGACATACGGGGTCCGCGGGTTATGAGACGACCCGCGCATCACTAGTTCAGGGCTATCAGGGTTGTCATGTCAACAAATGCACACGCGATGGCATCCGCTGTTGTAGGAGGACAGAGCTTACGACAGTAGTTGAGGACATTATTTTTTCCCAACTGTAGAGGGACCCCGAGAGCAAAAGTAGCCAAGTGCGGCTTTAATATAAATTTTTATTATGTTATATATTTATTTACAGTGTGTGTGTATGTATATATATATATACTGTAAAAAATATCTAATATAAAAATATATTAATAAAACAAGTGTGTATATATATATATATATATATATATATATATATATATAATGTGCTAATATACATTATTATTAAGGGCTTGCCCCAATATAATATGAAATGTGTAAAAAAATAACAACAATGAATAATAAATAAACAGAATAATTTGTATATATATATGTATGTATAGGGCTGGGCGGTATATCGAGTTTGTACAATAAATCAATATATTTTTTAGAGCCGATATGGAATGAGGCAATACCATTTATATTGATATACAGTAGATTGATAGCAACGCATCTGAGATCTAGCGGAGTAAAGTTACTCAGAGTGAGCTGATGCAGGAGGACACTGCTCGTCCTCAACATGACACGTGCTTCATATTAAGGGCTTCAATATAACGGGATATAGTTAGATATAGTCACCCGTATGGTTTGAAGCAGCTCACCCTGTCAGACGCTCTGCTACTCGTCCTGAATACTCGCGTTTGAGATGTGGAGCTTTCCTCAGTGCATAACTTACATTTCACAGGCTTATTCTCCATCTCAAAACGTTAGGTAGTCCAGCAAATATGTCCATTTTGCTGTCCGGAGAGGACGAGCTTTCTAAAAGTGTTTTTTTTTTTTAAGCCTCAGACATGAGGCACTTGATCGTAATGGTTGCAGGTTTGACGCTGACCCAGAGACTGAGGAGTCACTAACACACCAGCGGCCTTTGACATTTAACCCCTGCTCTCTCCAACAGCACTGAGTGTGAAGACACACACACACACACACACACTCTCACTGCGGTGACCGTGTAAACAGGCAGATGGGGTCACGACGGCTTGTTTTTTAGAGAGAGGATGTTTGCCAGCAATCGTCTGGCAGGCTGTGGGTGTGTGTGTGTGTGTGTGTGTGTGTTCAGGGCAGGTGAGACGCTCATCTAGGGCACTTTTCTGCAGATTCTGGGTTATGATCCGCTCATGTCACCTTAAATCTGCCCCACTTACATAAGAGCTTCATCCGGTGAGCGTGAAACACCAATCGTTTCATTTATACCCGGGGACTAAAATAAGAGCGCGCAGGAATCACTTGTTAGACACGTCTGTGTGTCTGTGTGAGTGTTTGAGTGTGTGAGTGTGTGAGTGTGTGAGTCTGTGTCTGTCTGTGTCTGTCTGTGTCTGTCTGTGTCTGTCTGTGTCTGTCTGTGTCTGTCTGTGTCTGTCTGTGTCTGTGAGTGTGTGAGTCTGTGTCTGTCTGTGTGTGAGTGTGTGAGTCTGTGTGTGAGTCTGTGTGTGAGTCTGTGTGTGAGTCTGTGTGTGAGTCTGTGTGTGAGTACGTCTGTATAAGAGTCTGTGTGAGAGTCTCTGTGTGTCAGAGTGTGTGTGTGTCAGAGTGTGTGTGTGTCAGAGTGTGTGTGTGTCAGAGTGTGTGTGTGTCAGAGTGTGTGTGTGTGTCAGAGTGTGTGTGTGTCAGAGTGTGAGAGTCTGTGTGTGTGTGTGTGAGAGTGTGTGTGTGAGAGTCTGTGTCTGTGTGTGAGAGTCTGTGTCTGTGTGTGTGAGTCTGTGTGAGAGTCTCTCTGTGTGTGTGTGTGTGTGTGTCTGTGTGTGAGTCTATGTGAGAGTCTCTGTGTGTGTGTGTGTGTGTCTGTGTGTGAGTCTGTGTGTGTGTGGGAGAGCAAGCGAGCATGTGACCTTTGATGACATTTAACCCCTGCTCTCTCTCACAGCACTGAAGTAAACTGTTGAGCGTGTGTGCGACTTTATTTGATTAAAAGTAATGTTGTGAAATTGGAAATATTTGTTCTTTTACTGTAATGAACAGTATTTTAAAATGTAATCAAAGCTGAGTTTTCTCAGGATTCTCTGATGAACAGAAAGTTCAGCGTTTACTTAAAATAGATTTCTTCTGTACTGTCAGCTTTAGTGTGTAAAGTGTTCTGATGCTGATCGCTGGCCTGTAACCAAGATCTTTCCGGAACATGCCCGTAGTGAGGCGTGTGTGTGTAGGCATGTTTTTGTGACATATGAGGACATTACCCATGGCCCCACTTTTCAAAAGGCTTATAAATCACACAGGAGGAGATTTTTTGAGAAAGTAAAAATGCAGAATGTTTCCTGTGATGGGTAGGTTTAGGGGCAGTGTGTGTGTGTGTGTGATGGGTAGGTTTAGGGGCAGGGGCAGTGTAAGGGGATAGAAAATACGGTTTGTACAGTATAAAAACCATTACACCTATGGATTGTCCCCACATTTCTCAAAAACAAATGTGTGTGTGTGTGTGTTTGAGACGGGCCTGATTCACACCAAACACAGCAGATCCTCTTAGATTTAAACTGATTTACTGCGTTCGCTCCTAATTTAATCAGGTTAGGATGCAAAACAAGGTTTCTGTGCTGAATGTGTGTGTGTGTGTGTGTGTGTGTGTGTGTGTGTGTGTGTGTGTCCTCTCGGGATGAGAAAGGATGACGCTTTCATCTCCCGTGGTGTTTTTATGGCTCTTATGTCCTGTAGTATTTGCTGTTGATACTGATCAGAGTCTGTTAGATGATTCTTGTATTGTTTTGTCTTTCATGTGAAATGTGTGTGTGTGTGTGTGATTGACAGCTGCCAGTGGAGTATGGGTACAACTGCCAGCGCTGCTCCCCAGCCCACACTGCATGAGAGTTTCCACGGCAACGGGATGACGGACAGCAGGCGGTCGCCGAGCAACGCCTCCTTCCAGAGGCTCAGCATCCACAACAACAAGGCCAAATCCATCATCACTAATAAAGTGGCTCCGGTGGTCATCACGTACGTCCAGCATCATCTGAGCTCCTGCAGAGTGTGTGCAGCCGGATATACTCCCTCTAATTGAGTGTGTGTGTGTGTGTGTGTGTGTGTGTGTGTGTGTGTGTGTGTGTGTGTGTGTGTGTGTGTGTGTGTGTGTGTGTTTGTGTGTGTTTACAGGTATAACTGCAGGCAGGAGTTTCAGATCCATGATGATCATGTTCTCCGTACAAACTATAAAGTCGGGAGGATCTCGGACAACATGCCTGAGCACCATCTGGTCCAGGTGAGCCGGACTGCATCTCTCTCAAAATTAAACTCACACATTTAGACATTTTTAGACATTTTTATTCTAGTAGTTATTTTTGATATGTTTTTAATGACAATTAACCACACTGTAAAAATTTTTTTGTTGGTTTAACTTTAAAAAGTAAGTAACCTGGTTGCCTTAATTTTGAGTTTATTTAAATAAAAAATTTCGGTTGATACAATGAAGGAAATTGGGTTAATAAATAAATAACTCAAAATATGATTGTCTGAACCACATAAAAAATATGATAAATCATGAAAATAGCACGTTTCACTGCGTCATCACAATATAATACTATTTGAATAAAGGTTGTCGATTCTCAATTTTTTTATTGTATTAACTCAAATTTTTAATTTCAATAAACTCAATTTTAAGGCTACCAGGTAACTTATTTTTTAAATATTTTTTTACAGTGCACATTTCCCCTTCGTATTCTCATTACTGTAGGTTTATTATAATCAGGTTTATTAACTTTATAAACTCAAAACCATAACAAAAATTGTAACTTAAAATAAAATTTGTTTAACCACTTTGGGTCCAAATTTGCATACGTCATAATTTTTTGAAATATGCTGCAGCGCTGAAATGGTATAATAGTCACATTCATGAATGATGTGTGTGTGTGTGTGTGTGTGTGTGTGTGTGTATATACAGGCTTTCTGAAGTCAACCTTATTTATTAAGGTTACATGGATCAAAAACAACAAAAGCAATAATAACCAGGCCTATTTTGTAAGCGTTGAGCCCTATTATATTATATTATATTATATTATATTATATTATATTATATTATATTATATATTATATTATATTATATTATAAAATATTATATTATATTATATTATATTTATTTATTATATTATATGAATTATATTTATATTAATTGTATTATATTTATTAATTATACTAAATTATATTATATTATATATTATATTATATTATATTATATTATATTATATTATATTATATTATATTATATTATATTATATTATATTATATTTATTAATTATATTATATATTATATTATATTATATTAATTATATTATATTTATTAATTATATTATATGAATTATATTTATATTAATTGTATAATATTTATTAATTATACTATATTATATTATATTTATTAATTATATATAATATAATATAATATAATATAATATAATATTATATTATATTAATTGCATTACATTATATTGTATTATATTTTATATTAATTGTATTATATATTATATTTATTAATTATATTATATTTATATTAATTGTATTATATTTATTAATTATACTACATTATATTATATTATTAAAATTAATTTTATTATATTTATTATATTATACTATATTATATTTTTATGTTATGTTATATTATATTATATTATTAATTATATTATATTATTATAATGGAATATTTTCTGGAATACAGTGTGAGAATCAGGTTGTAAGAGTTGCCTAATAGTCGTTATATTTTGCTCCTGCTGTGTGTGTGTGTGTGTGTGTGTGTGTGTGTTGATCATGCCTGAGCTGCTTGTGTCCGTCTCTGTGATTAATTAGTGCCCCGCTGCTGCGCCCCATGTCGTTAGCGTCCCGCAGACGTTTGCACCTCTCGCCGAGGCTTTGAAGGCTGAAGGCGAACGCACTCGTTAGTTTCTGTTTGCTGACGAGCCTGTGATGAGTTTCGCTGCAGATCAACAGCAAACACACACCGGCCTTTGTTCCACTAACGTCTCTATTCTCCTCCTTCAGTGCCGGCGGCTCGTTTCTACTTCATCAAGCAGTAATTAGTCATTTAGCAGATCCTGCTATTAATGCAGCGGCTTTTCTGTCATGCTGGAAAAATCTGTATGAAAGCTTCTCGCACTTTATTTCTTTATCATTTTTTATTTCTGTTGGTTACTCTTTTTGTTATTTGTTTAGTTTTCATTAAAAACATTTCTTAGTAATTGTAAGTGTTTTTGTATAACATATGACATTTGGATATTTGACCAAATGTTTACTGCACACTTAGACACACTGAGACATACTGAGTGTCAGGATCCCAAAACTGACCCATTCTTCTGCTGAAGCTTCACGTCTTATTGCCTGTGTCCACTTTTGTCTCCTTAAATGCTCGTTTTTTTTTTTGAATGGACAGCTTATAAAAACGTAGTTCTGTGTTTTTTAGCTTATGTGCTGCACACCTTGTCACATATCAGCTTTTAGACATTGTTCTGTTGTTTGTAATAAGTCCAAAATGACAAGGAGGCGGCCTCACGCAATACAAACTCAATGGAGAGCGTTGGATTGTTTCCCCCTGGTGTGGGCGTGGCCTAAATACGCTCTATCTCTATGAAATGAGTTTTAAAGAAGACAAAGTGTGCCGAACAGGTTTGAATGCTGTGTAATATTTCGCTTCTGTTCCTCTCAGGGTTCCTACTTTATGGTGCAGGATGTGTTCTCCAAAGCGGACGTCTTAAACACCGGCGGCTCATATGGAGCGCCGAACTTCCGGCAGAGCAAAGGCGGATTCCCACTGTATGGCATGGGCCAGCCCAGCCTGAGTGGCTTCAAACAGGTCCTGCAGAGACTGCAGGCGCAAGGCCATCAGGTCTGTGTGTGTGTGTGTGTGTGTGGGCATGTTTTTGTGACATATGAGGACACAAATGTGTATAATGCCATGGGTATGACACAGGTATTACAGGAGAGGGTGAAATATGAGGACATTACCCATGGCCCCACTTTTCAAAAGGCTTATAAATCACACAGGAGGAGTTTTTATGAGAAAGTAAAAATGCAGAATGTTTCCTGTGATGGGTAGGATTAGGGGCTGTGTGTGTGTGTGTGTGTGTGTGTGTGTGTGTGTGATGGTAGGGGCAGTGTGTGTGTGTGTGATGGTAGGTTCAGGGGTAGGGACAGTGTGTGTGTGTGTGTGTGTGATGGTAGGGGCAGTGTGTGTGTGATGGGTAGGTTTAGGGGCAGTGTGTGTGTGTGTGTGTGATGGTAGGGGCAGTGTGTGTGTGTGTGATGGTAGGTTCAGGGGTAGGAGCAGAGTGTGTGTGTGAGATAGGTAGGTTGAGGGGTAGGGGCAGTGTGTGTGTGTGTGTGTCATGGTAGGGGCAGGGGTAGGGGCAGTGTGTGTGTGTGTCATGGTAGGTTCAGAGGTAGGGGCTGTGTGTGTGTGTGAGAGAGATGGGTAGGTTTAGGGGTAGGGGCTGGGTGTGTGTGTGTGATGGGTAGGTTCAGAGGTAGGGGCTGTGTGTGTGTGTGTGTAAGAGAGAGATGGGTAGGTTTAGGGGCAGGGGCAGTGTGTGTGTGTGATGGGTAGGTTCAGAGGTAGGGGCTGTGTGTGTGTGTGTGTGTGTGTGTGTGTTTGTGTGATGGGTAGGTTTAGGGGTAGGGGCTGGGTGTGTATGTGTGTGTGTCCAGATCTCCAGCTGATCCCTGTTGACCTTCCATTAAGTGAAAGCGATGTGTAAATAACTGTGGTGAGAAGGTGTTTGTCCAGTCATTTGTTGGAGATTAAGCGTGTTGTTGATTGGCTCGATTGTTCAGCTAAACCCACTGCTGATTAAATGAAACTTGTGTGGATGAAATGTGCACAGTTTTTTTTTGGTGTGTGTGTACGCTGAGCTTTCCGTCTGTGCCTCTGAGCAGGAGGTGGTTTTCTTCTGCCTGCGTGAGGAGCCGGTGGTGTTTCTGAGGATGGATGGAGACTTCCTGCCCTACACGCCCCGCAGGAAGGAGAACCTGCACGAAAACCTGCACGGCCTGGGCCGGCTCTCCTCCGAGAGTCTGGAGCTCAGCATCAGGAGAGAGGTCAGAGGTTCATTCTCAGAAAATACAAATAACTACAGCGACCAAGAGAAATTCATTTTGAAATGTCCTGAGATCATTTAAGATGATGATGGTGAGGATGATGATGAATGATTATTTTTATCATTATTATTATTATTATTATTATTATTATTATTATTATTATATACTATTTATTAATACTAATACTACTTCTACTACTAATACTACTACTACTAAATATGACAATATATATATTTTCTTTGAATTAATATAATAATAATAATAATCTTATATAAATCTTTGAATTAATATACTACTACTACTACTACAGTACTACTACTACTAATAAATATTATTATTATTATTATTATTATTATTATTATTATTATAAAAAAGTGACATACTGTTTAGTAATGATAATTTTTTAATAATGTTTTCTGAATTCAGGATGAATTATAATTATATTAATTAAGTATAATTATTATTATTATTATTATTAAAGCAGTGATTTGTTTTTATCATTAGTAGTAGGAGTAGTAGTAGTAGTAGTAGTATAAAAGCAGTGAATTATACTATTTAACAAGACGACAATAATAAAAAGAAGAATTGTAAAATTATTTTATTATATTTTTTGATTTTAGGAAAAGTTATAATTATTTAAATGTCTATTATAATTATTAAAGTAGTTCATTATAATATTTAATAATAATAGCAACAATAATAATGATAATTATAATAATAATATTAATAATAAATATTATTATTATTATTATAATAATAAATTACAACAACATTTTTTGCTCATATTTATGACACATTTATAGCAAAATCAGTCAAGTCAAAAGTTTGAAAAACATGTTTTGTTGTTATTTGACATATAAACATAAAACATGAAAGTTAAGTCATAAAAACAAAACCAGCACGAACAGAACAATTGCTCGTCTAAGATCTTTGAATGTCTAACAATGCTTGTACGTGTGCTTTATGCTCTCCTGTCCTTCTAATAACTCATTCCCGTAATGTCCATGTGCCGATCCGAGGGAAGCTCAGCTGAAGATGTTTTGTGCTTTCAGCTTCACGACTTCGCCAAACTGAACGACAACATGTTCTACGTGTACAACGACATCGAGCTCTTTAAAGGAGAGCCGCAGAAGATCTGCATCAGCTGTGAGGAAGACATTCACGTCACCGAGGAGGTGTATAAGAGGCCGCGCTTCACCATGCCCGCGTACAGGTATCACACACTCCATCTTCATCTTCACATGTGCTCCAATGCTCATGACAGCAGTGTGTGTGTCTCTGTGTGTGTGTCTCTGTGTGTGTTTGCTCAGGTATTACCGTTTGCCTCTGCCGATGGAGGGCGCGCCGCTGGAGGACGAGTTTGATGCGTTCGTCAGCGCCCTCCGGGTGAGAGATTCTCTACACACGCACACACACACACACACACACACACACACACACACACACATACACACACACACACATACACACACACACACACACACACACACAAACTGCCGCTAAACATACCCATCACAGGAAACATTCTGCATTTTTTACTTTCTAAAAAAAACTCATCCTGTATGAAACATCAGCCTTTTGAAAAGTGTAATACCTCTCCTTGTAATACCTTTGTCATGTCCATGTCATTTATACACATTTTTGTCCTCATGTGTCACAAAAATGCCCCCCCCCCCCCCCCCCACACACACACACACACATTTGTTTTTGTAAAATGTGGGGACCTTCCATAGGCATTTTATACCGTACAAATCGTATTTTCTATCCCCCTACACTGCTCCTGCTCCTAAACCTACACACACACACACACACACACACACACACACACACACACACACACACACACACACACACACACACACACACACACACACTGCCCCTAACCCTACCCATCACAGGAAACATTCTGCATTTTTACTTTCTCATAAAAACTCCTCCTGTGTGATTTATAAGCCTTTTGTAAAGTGGGGCCATGGGTAATGTCCTCATATTTCACCCTCTCCTGTAATACCTGTGTCATACCCATGGCATTATACACATTTGTGTCCTCATATGTCACAAAAACATGCCCCCACACACACGCGCGCGCGTTTGTTTTTGTGAAATGTGGGGACATTCCATAGACGTAATGGTTTTTATACTGTACAAACCGCATTTTCTATCCCCTTACACTGCCCCTAAACCTACCCATCACACCACACACACACACACACACACAGCCCCTAAACCTACCCATCACAGGAAACATTCTGACCTTTCTAATAATGGAGATCTGCTCTAAATCAGTGTATTGGTCAGCTGATGTCATGTGACGCGCATAAAGGCTCTGTCTGTGCTTCAGTGGAATTGTTTTCTTGTGATGCAGTCGGTTAATTTCTCGCCAATTCAGCGACTGATGTGATTAAATCTCCTGAAGATGTTTAACATCGAAGACACTGGAATCTAAACACACGTCAGTGCGTCTGAGCTGGGATATATAACGTGTTTAGATGGAAGTAAATGAGTTAGTGGAGTCTGTAGATCATCAGAAAGGCTGAAGACAAATATGAAACATTGGTATGTTATACGTTCTACCATTGGTAAATTGCTGCGAGTGTGTCTGTTGTGGTGTTTTTGTCTGGTTAGAGCTCAGTTTGTGTGTTTGCACCAGTCATGTGTCTGATGAATGACACTTCCTTCACGTGTTTCTTGTTTCTCTGGTTTAATAAGACGGAAGCTGAAGCCACAAATTTGACGAGTTGAAAGATTAGAAAGTAAAATGGCCACATGAAACCACAGGCTGAGTGTGTTGAAATAACTCGGACTTGGATCTGACTACTTATGCCCTTGATGTTGTTTTTAGCTCTTCTAGAGCAGGTTTTCCTGCTTGAATGTTGATTATTTCCTCATATTCTCCATTGTTGCGGCTCCTCTATTCCCAGTCTGTCAGTAACTCTGTTTAGTTCCTGTCTCTATGAAGCCCCGCCTTCTAAAACTATGCTCTGATTGGTTGGCTGGAGCAGTGTGTTGTGATTGGTGTTTGGAAAATGTCCCGCCCCTTACCATAACCGCCAGTTTCAACAGACTACTAACACAACCAGGCCCGCCCCTTTATTCTGCGTATTAATTATTATAATGAGAAATATTGTGGCATGTTGGTTCCCGGAAGAAACTCAAGACTACAACGTAGGTGTTTCAGGAGTCTTAAGCCCCTTTCACACTGCACGTCTGACCCGCAATATTCCCGGAGCATTGCCGGGTCACCTTCTGTCTGAAAGCAACCACGTCCCGGCATTGATTACCGAATTGAACCCGGGTCGGGGACCTAGTAATATTGCGGGGTTTGATCCGGGACGAGTGCTGTGTGAACAAAAGCCGAAACTAATGCCGCAACGTGTGCGTAGTTATCGTGCGACTCCTAGAGCTTGTTTCTTCAATAACACAACCCTGCAGTGCCAGAAGAGCTCGTCGGTGTTTTAAACGCAGAGAGTGTTCGTATACAAAAGAAACTAAAATTAAACAAGCAGAAATGAGCGCAAACTGGACACAAGTCGAGACCACGGAGCTCCTTACTATCCGCGCTGAAGCGGAGATCGCTCGCCGTTATACGTCACATCCGGATGTCACATGTCAACTCGACCCGGGAGCGTTACGGGTTGTTACAAATGCTGGGTCGCATTATCCGTGTATTTGCCGGAATTGCAGTGGGAAAGGGGCTATACTGACACGGATAGACACACACACACCTAAAGAAAGATGATGGAAAAAGCTGAATATTGTGTGATATGATGCTTTCTGCCCATGTGTATTCCCAAAATGCTTTTAAAAAACGAGCTGTTTTGATGCATTTGTCTGCAGCTCGTGGGCAGCGAGGAGTCATTCATCTAAACTCTCGCTTCTCGTGAACATGTCCGCTCGCTATTTAAAGCTCCTCGACAAACCTCAGGGCTCAAGCTGTTATTTTAGCCCTGCCAATAGGATGATACACAGGAAGCAGCTTTATAAAAGAAAGAGGCCACTTCCTGCCTCACTCCAAGGCTGTTCGTTCTCCAGGGCTGCCAAAGGTGACCAGATCCGTGGAGGAGATCCTAACTCCATAGTTACTCCATATTAATGCTCTTTTGTAAACAGAAACATACATTTTATTGCATTTCCAAAGTATAGATATACTATATTGCCGTTAGTATTGGGCCGCCCCTCTAAATCACAGAGTTCAGGTGTTCAATCTCTTCATGGCCACAGGTGTATAACTCCAGCTCTCGGCCTGCAGACGCTTCTACACACATTAGTGAAAGAATGGGTCGCTCTCAGGAGCTCAGTGAACTCAAGCGTGGGGCCGTGATAGGCTGACACCTGTGCAATAAGTCCATTCCTGACATTTCCTCACTACTAAATATTCCACGCTCAACTGTTAGTGGGATTAGAACAAAGTGGAAGCCATTGGGAACAACAGCAACTCAGCCACAAAGTGTTCAATCCCAGAGCGGGGTCAGCGCATGCTGAGGGTCACAGTGTGCAGAACTCACCAACTTTCTGCAGAGTCAACAGCTCCAGACCTCCAGACTTCTGTGGCCCTCAGAGGAGCTCAAGAACAGCGTAGAGAGCTTCATGGAATGGGTTTCCATGGCCGAGCAGCTCATCCAAGCCTTACATCACCAAGAGCAATGCAGAGCGTGGGATGCAGTGGAGTAAAGCAGCCGCCACTGGACTCTAGAGCAGTGAGACGTGTTCTCTGAGCGACCAATCACGCTTCAGTCTGACAATCCCATGGACGAGTCTGGGCGGTTGCCTGGAGAACGGGACTTACCTGACTGCATTGTGCCAAGTGTAAAGTTAGCTGGAGGGGGGATTATGGTGTGGGGTTGTTTTTCAGGGGTTGGCCCCTTAGTTCCAGTGAAAGGAACTCTTGATGCTTCACAAAGACATTTTGGACAATTTCATGCTCCCAACTTTGTGGGATCAGTTTGGGGACGGCCCCTTCCTGTCCCAACATGACTGCGCTCCAGTGCACAAAGCGTCGGTCCATAAAGACATGGATGAGGAGTTTGGTGTGGAGGAACTGGACTGGCCTGCACAGAGTCCTGAGCTCAACCCGATAGAACAGCTTTGGGATGAATTAGAGCGGAGACTGAGAGCCAGGCCTTCTCGTCCAACATCAGTGCCTGACCTCACAAATGAGCTTCTAGAAGAATGGGCAAAAATCCCCATAAACACACTCCTAAACCTTGAGGAAAGCCTTCCCAGAAGAGCTGGAGCTGTTAGAGCTGCAAAGGGTGGGCAGACTGACGAGAGGAGAGCATGTGTGGAAAGCCCTTATATGGAGATGGTTTGGGTGGAAAACCCTTATTGGGAGATGTGTGGGTGTGTTTTATGCAAATGACAAACCTTGTGCACGCGGACGCTCATTTAGAATACTCCAAATTCATTAACATCAGAACGAGGTTAAGAACATTCATTTGCGTACAAATGTTTTATGAATCAGGCAAAGATTTTTCGTGAGTAGTTCTCCTGTGCGTACAAATAAGAAAGAGTCTGCGCAAAGACCTCGATTGGACAGACCTATAACCAATCAGAGCAGCGGAGCGACGCATAACGTCAAATGTCAACAGAACTCAACTGCACTGTGTTGCCAAGTCTGTGGTTTTCACGCCGGTTGAAGCAACCTCAATTATGGGATATATAGACCCAGGAATGCAAATTTTAGCAGGCAACCTTACCAAAATAACCCACATTTTACCCCCCAAACGCCATTTTTTTCCGGAGCAATTTTGATTATTTTTGATGCATTCAATGCCCATATTAAAATGGTCTTGAAAACTGCTTTTCCCCCCACTTAGGAATATTGCCAGACTTAGACCTTCTCTCTCCTTTGCCTGATGCAAAAGTCTTCTTCACACCTTTATTGCATCTAGGCTTGATTATTGCAATGCACATTACTCCTTATTAATCCAATAATTAAGAAAACTTCAATACAACGGCAATCTTTTTCTGTCAGGAGAATCCGTCTCTGTCCTTGAGTCGTGACTCGTCTCAGCCGCTTCCAGCCCTGTTGTTCAGCTGTCAGGTGGGCGTCGGCCGCACAAATTTGGGATTAATCCTGGGATCACTAGTGATGATGCACCTGACCCGAGCGGCACAGGAGCCTACAGCACCGTAAGACCCAAAAAACACACAATACTCATATATACTGTCCAAACACACTTGCGTAATACTCGTATACACTCCTTCAGTAGTTTAGGGGTTGGTACAATTTTGTTTTTGAGTCTCTTCTGCTCACCAAGGCTGCAATTATTTGATAAAAAATACTGTAAAAAATGTGAAATATTAATTTTTTTATATAGTAACGTGTAATTTATTCCTGTGATCAAAGCTGAATTGATCAGCATTGCTCCAGTCTTCAGTGTCACATGATCCTTCACTACACTGCAAAAAATGCTCTTCTTATTTAGTATTTTTTTATTGTTTCCAATCCAAATATCTAAAAATGCTTAAATCAAGATGCATTTACTAGATAAGTTAAATAGCATTAAAAAAGGAAATATTATATGTTTTCTTGTTTTCTGGGGAAAAAAATATTTTTTAATAACTTAATACAGGCAAAATGATCTGCCAATGGGGTGAGAAAAATAATCTTATTTCTGATTGGGACGAAAACGAGAAACAAGATTATTTTTCTCACCCCATTGGCAGATCATTTGGCCCGTTTTAAGCAAAAAAACTCTTCATTTTCACAGAATTGTTTGATATTTAGACTAGAAACAAGACAAAATGACTAAACGAGGAGCCTTCTTTGCAGTGTAATCATTCTCATATGAGGATTTGATGATCAGCACACATTTAAGATTATTATCATTGTTGAAAACAGCTCATATTTTTGTGGAAACCGTGATTTATTTTAAGTTTGATTGAATAGAAAGAATATAATTAATT
>NC_090192.1:40402505-40437505 GCF_024679245.1 Pseudorasbora parva | reverse complement strand
TAGCAGAGAAGTATGCAAGCTTCGGGACTACTTCGCCATTTTTAACGGACTCTGTCGCTTAGTTATGTGCATCCCATAACCATTTAAACTGCTCTGTCGATCATCGTCAGAGTTCAAATCCTCCACATTCAGATTTATCTCCTGCCGCATGGGAGAGAAATGTAGTCGCTCGTTGATCTGCCGTGTGTGTCTTTAATGCAGAGACTCTCCTCATGTGTTTGCAGTTTAAATATAATGATGCATTTAAAAGTTAATGTCCAAACGTGTCATTACAAAAGCTCTCAATGGTGCTGCAGGTGAAATATAATGTGGACAACACTGAATAAATATCTTTTTGTCAGGTTAAATCCTGATAGTTGATCACTCAAACCCCTTTATCTAAACCTCTCTACTTAACCGTCGGACTCGCACATCCGTCATGTTTGTAGTTTTTTAATGCTTTTTATCTGCGTTTGTAGTTCTAATCGAATCCTCGTCCAACTTGCAATGGGTTGTGGGTAATATCAGCCGTTAGAGTGCGCATCGATCCGCACTTTGAATTCGGACCGGAAATAGTAAACCATCCGGGAATCTTTGGAATACTCTTTTCAGCATACTACGATTTGGGACGTACTAATTCTATTTTCGAATACTATTTAGTATAGATGGTATACGAATTGGGACGCAGGTTTATATAGGCTGTGGGGGGTTGAGTTTGGCTGATCCAGGCTAACACATTTATCCAAAGCGACTTACACATGAGGAGTACAGGAAGCGATCTGTCATGAAGAGGCGAAGAAACGCGGAAATTATTTTTTTTTTTGGCGGACTATTGGTGAAATGCTGTAAACTTCTGTCACAAAATGTTGGAAATTACAGGTATTACAGGAGAGGGTGAAATATGAGGACATTACCCATGGCCCCACTTTTCAAAAGGCTTATAAATCACACAGGAGGAGTTTTTATGAGAAAGTAAAAATGCAGAATGTTTCCTGTGATGGGTAGGTTTAGGGGCAGTGTTTGTGTGTGTTGTGTACTGTTGTACAGTATAAAAACCATTACGCCTATGGAATGTCCCCACATTTCACAAAAACAAACGTGTGTGTGTGTGACGCAGAGACTGGAAACGGCTGTGAAAGAGGAACTTCTGGGAAGTCAGAAATGGCTTGAAGTGACTCTGGAGCAGGAGAAGCAGATGAAGATGATCAAGAGCTGTGTGACGGTGCAGGAGATCTTCAACCAGCACAAGAGTTCACAGCAGGCTCTGCAGTACAGACGGATCCCTCTCCCAGAATGCTCTGCTCCGACTGAAGAGGTCAAACACACTTTAAACGATTAATGTTGTAATGTGTAATTCATCTTTCCATTCAGATGCAGTTATAAAGGCTGAGGAGAAGACTTTCTGCTCCCTCTAGTGTTCATCAGAGTCACTGCCATCTCAGACTTATATATTTTTCCTCAGACATTTATTATTATTTAGTTATGGTTTTATTTTATGTAAATTGTGTTATTTAATTTTATGTATGTTTTTAATTTTTTATTAATTTTATTAATAATTTATTTAAAACATTTTTTCTTTTAATATGTTTTATTTAATATATTTATTTTAATTTATTATATTTTCTTAATATATTTTATTTTAAGACCAAAATTTAAATAATAAGCCTCAGGCCAAGGTAAAAATACAAATTTACGCATATACAATAGAGGCTGCAGCTCAAACAAACCTTTCAGCCGTGCTGCCGTTCTGGATAATGGAAAAAGGGCAATAGTTTAACACTCTTACTTCACCAATAAAAACAAAAAATATAAAGTATCTTTTGCTTTTGGTTTAATTCAATCGTTAAAAGTTAAATATAAAGACTTTTTTTTATTTCATATTTAATAATTGGAAGCACAGAATTCAGATTTTGCATTTGGCTGATTTAATTAATTTACTTGAATCATGAATACTTAATCTTTATTGTGCAAGTGAGATGAATAAATGCTCACATTTAGTCTAGAACTACAATTATCTGTTCACACACAACACCTTTGCACTTACTAAATGTGAAAAAGTAATTTATATATTTTTTTGTAAAGTTTAAAAGTACTGTGTTACTTTACTAGTTACTTGAAAAAGTAATCTGATTACGTAACTCTAGTTACTTGAATGAGTAATCTGATTACGTAACTCTAGTTACTTGAATGAGTAATCTGATTACGTAACTCTAGTTACTTGAATGAGTAATCTGATTACATAACTCTAGTTACTTGAATGAGTAATCTGATTACGTAACTCTAGTTACTTGAAAAAGTAATCTGATTACGTAACTCTAGTTACTTGAATGAGTAATCTGATTACGTAACTCTAGTTACTTGAAAGAGTAATCTGATTACGTAACTAGTTACTTGAATGAGTAATCTGATTACGTAACTCTAGTTACTTGAATGAGTAATCTGATTACGTAACTCGAGTTACTTGAAAGAGTAATCTGATTACGTAACTCGAGTTACTTGAATGAGTAATCTGATTACGTAACTCGAGTTACTTGAATGAGTAATCTGATTACGTAACTCGAGTTACTTGAATGATTAATCTGATTACGTAACTCGAGTTACTTGAATGATTAATCTGATTACGTAACTCGAGTTACTTGAATGAGTAATCTGATTACGTAACTCGAGTTACTTGAATGAGTAATCTGATTACGTAACTCGAGTTACTTGAATGATTAATCTGATTACGTAACTCGAGTTACTTGAATGAGTAATCTGATTACGTAACTCGAGTTACTTGAAAGAGTAATCTGATTACGTAACTCTAGTTACTTGAAAAAGTAATCTGATTACGTAACTCGAGTTACTTGAATGAGTAATCTGATTACGTAACTCGAGTTACTTGAAAAAGTAATCTGATTATGTAACTCTAGTTACTTGAATGAGTAATCTGATTACGTAACTCTAGTTACTTGAATAAGTAATCTGATTACGTAACTCGAGTTACTTGAAAAAGTAATCTGATTACGTAACTCGAGTTACTTGAGTGAGTAATCTGATTACGTAACTCTAGTTACTTGAATGAGTAATCTGATTACGTAACTCGAGTTACTTGAAAAAGTAATCTGATTACGTAACTCTAGTTACTTGAATGAGTAATCTGATTACGTAACTCGAGTTACTTGAATGATTAATCTGATTACGTAACTCGAGTTACTTGAATGAGTAATCTGATTACGTAACTCGAGTTACTTGAAAGAGTAATCTGATTACGTAACTCTAGTTACTTGAAAAAGTAATCTGATTACGTAACTCGAGTTACTTGAATGAGTAATCTGATTACGTAACTCGAGTTACTTGAATGAGTAATCTGATTAGGTAACTCGAGTTACTTGAATGAGTAATCTGATTACGTAACTCGAGTTACTTGAATGAGTAATCTGATTAGGTAACTCGAGTTACTTGAAAGAGTAATCTGATTACGTAACTCGAGTTACTTGAATGAGTAATCTGATTAGGTAACTCGAGTTACTTGAATGAGTAATCTGATTACGTAACTCGAGTTACTTGAATGAGTAATCTGATTACGTAACTCTAGTTACTTGAATGAGTAATCTGATTAGGTAACTCGAGTTACTTGAATGAGTAATCTGATTACGTAACTCGAGTTACTTGAAACAGTAATCTGATTACGTAACTCTAGTTACTTGAATGAGTAATCTGATTACGTAACTCGAGTTACTTGAATGAGTAATCTGATTACGTAACTCGAGTTACTTGAAAGAGTAATCTGATTACGTAACTCAAGTTACTTGAAACAGTAATCTGATTACGTAACTCGAGTTACTTGAAACAGTAATCTGATTACGTAACTCGAGTTACTTGAATGAGTATTCTGATTACGTAACTCGAGTTACTTGTAATCCGTTCCCCCAACACTGCTCACTACTGTCCTACAGCTTTCCTTTCATTCTTGCTGGTACTCTTTTATCACACAACAGACCTGACACTTTTCTCCACCCATTCCAACCTGCCTGCACTCGCTTCTTCACCTCTTTTCCACACTGACCCTAAGGATTTAAAATCCTGCACCTTCTTTATCTCTTCTGTGACCTCACTGCTCCACTTGGTTCTCTCTCATTCACACACATACGTATTCTGTCTTAATGTGACTAAGCTTCATTCCTCTTCTCTCCAGAGCAAACCTCCACCTCTAGATGTTCCTCCAATATATGCCTGATTTTGTATATATATATATATATATATATATATATAGATATATATAGATATATATATATATATAGATAGATAGATATATATATATATATATATATATATATATATATATATATCTATAGATATAGATATATATATATATATAGATATAGATATATATATATAGATATGATATATGATTTTGTATAGTGATTGTTTTAAAGATAAAGTTGTAAAGTTATTGTAAACAATGTACTGAAGTTATACAGCTGATTACCATGAATATAGCCATTGTTGCTGTTATGGCATTAAATCATAAATAAATAAATAAACAAACAAACAAATAAATAAATAGACTTTCCTCCACCTGCGCCGTGCTCTCACTACACATCACAATAATGTATGAAAACAAATAAATGAAAGAAAATATTAAAATAAAATAAAAATGATTAAAATATAAAATAAAAAAACTATTAAATAAAATTAAATATATAAATGTTATTATAAGAGAATATTATTTTAAGAAAATATATTTTCTTTTACTATTTTCAATTAAAGTCATTATTCTCAGATGTGTAAGGAAATGAAATCAGTTAACGGGTCGTGTCAGGTTTGATGCTCATAAAAAAGTTCTTCCAAATTTCTCCTTTTTTGTCCTACAGAAGAGATGAAGTCTGAATGAGGATTGAACTGAATGAAAACCAGGCTTTATCTCTCATCATCCTGACAGTTTCATTATCTCTCTTTTGTGCGTTCTATGGTGTATGATTGCATTTGTGAATGAATGATAACGCTGTGTGTGTGTGTGTTCAGGGTTTGGACAGGCTGCTGGAGGCGATGAAAGCGTGTCTGGCTGAAGACTCGCTCTCTGCGTTCGTCTTTAACTGCTCGAATGGAAAAGGCCGGACGACCACGGCCATGGTGATCGCTGTGCTCACACTCTGGCACTTTAATGTACGTCTGCTTCACTTTACCACAACATACACTGTACAATATTCAGTTCATACAATGAGATCCAAACTATGAGATGCCATTGAGAATTAGATCTCCACCTTTAGGCAATAGTTGTATTCATTAAAACTCATCTTTGATCACCAAAATTGCATATGTACAGTGAGGAAAAGAAGTATTTAATAAGTATTTAATCTAATAAGTTCTCTCACTTAGAAATCATGGAGGTGTCTGAAATTGTCATCAATTCCAGAGGTCAAACGTTTCCTAGTTTTTCACCAGGTTTGCACACACTGCAGGAGGGATTTTGGCCCACTCCTCCACACAGATCTTCTCTAGATCCGTCAGGTTTCTGGCCTTTCGCTGAGAAACACGGAGTTTGAGCTCCTCCAAAGATTCTCTATTGGGTTTAGGTCTGGAGACTGGCTAGACCACGCCAGAACCTTGATATGCTTCTTACAGAGCCACTCCTTGGTTATCCTGGCTGTGGTTCGGGTCATTGTCATGTTGGAAGACCCAGCCTCGACCCATCATCAATGCTCTAACTGAGATCAATGCTTTATCAATGCTTTAACTCCCCAAAATCTCGCATTACATGGCCCCGGTCATCCTCTCCTTAATACAGTGCAGTCGCCCTGTCCCATGTGCAGAAAAAAAATCATACATTGTGATTTCTGGATTTTTTCCCCCAGATTATGTCTCTCACAGTGCATATGCACCTACGATGACAATTTCAGATCCCTCCATGATTTTTAAGTGGGAGAACTTGCACAAAATAGCAGGGTGTTCAAATACTTATTTAGTGTACTTCACTCTAAAAGTTCTTCCTGTGAAAATAATCACAGGAAGGGTGTTGGGAATTTAACCCAACACCCTTTCTTCATTTAGTATGCACGGATCAATGAATATGCAAATGAGCTCCGTCTCCACTCACTCACTCCAGCTCAGATTACCTGATCCACTTGCTCAACTTTACTGCAATAAATAGTAATAATAAAGTATATTTATATATACCATGCCATAGAGGGTTAATTTAATTTTAATATTTAATTTTAACATTTTTTTTATTTTTATTTTATTAATATATTTAATGTTTTTATTTTATTTTTAATTGTGTTTAATATATTATTTTATTTTTAATATTTGCATTTTTTTTAAATTTTAAAATTTAATATTTTAGTTTTAATTTAATTTAAAAAAAAATCAATTTTATTTTATATATTTTTTAATATTTACATTTTTTGTTGTATTTTAATATTTTCAAATGAGCCCCGCCTCCACTCACTTACACTAGCTTAGATTACCTGATCCAGTCGCTCAACTTTACTGCAATAAATAGTAATAATAAAGTATATTTATATATACCATGCCATAGAGGGTTAATTTAATTTTAATATTTAATTTTAACATTTTTATTATTTTTATTTTATTCATATATTTAATGTTTTTTTATATATTTTATTTTATTTAATATTTCCTTTTTTAAATTTTTTTATTTAATATTTTATTTAATTTAATTTTTTAATATTTACATTTTTTGTTGTATTTTAATATTTTCAAATAAGCCCTGCCTCCACTCACTTACACTAGCTTAGATTACCTGATCCAGTCGCTCAACTTTACTGTAAAAAATAGTAATAATAAAGTATACTTATATATACCATGCCATAGAGGGGTAATTTAATTTTAATATTTAATTTAATTTAAATATTTTTATTATTTTTATTTTATTAATATATTTAATGTTTTATTTAAAAAAATATTTTATTTATTTTTTTGTTTAATATATTATTTTATTTAATATTTCCATTTATTTATTTTATTTATTTATTTTTAATGTTATTTTTAATTTTATATTTATTTTTTTCCATTTGATTTTAATATTTAAATGTGTTGTTGTATTTTAATATTTTCAAGTGAGCCCCGCCTCCACTCACTCACACTAGCTCAGATTACCCGATCAACTCGCTCAACTTTACTGTAGTAAATAAGAATAATAAAGTATTTTGATATATTTTTTTGTTTGTTTGACAGGGTTTCCCAGAGTTCTGTGAGGATGAAATCGTGAGCGTTCCTGATGCCAAATACACGAAGGGCGAGTTTGAGGTGATGTGTGTTCACCTTTCTTTTTGGGCTAACCTACATTTAGTTCATTTTAATGTTTCGTAGGTGGAAGATGGATGGATGGAGGGGTACTAACTATGACAAATGCTGAAAATATAAAAAAATTCATGCAACAAAGACATGCAATTTACACAACACGCCCGATACATTACAATAAACAAGTACCTTTTTTGTAACATTTTTAAAAGGAATAGTAATCCAAGTTTCTCAGGGTGTTTTCGTAACGCATTTCATCAGTGATTTGTCATCAGTTAGATCTTTAGCGCTGTGCAGTTTTTGGAGCGCTCCATCTCTGTGTTCACTGGAATGAATAATTGTCATAAATAAGCTATCTGGTCCCGTAGCGTTATTAGGAACATCATGCGTAATCGGTTTTAAATGAGGCCGTGAGCTGCAGACGTCTGGTTTCTGACCCACATTCAGTGAATGACGCACGTGTGTGTGTGTGTGTGTGTGTGTGTGTGTGTGTGTGTGTGTGTGTGTGTGTGTGTGTGTGTGTGTGTCAGCACTGACCCCATCACCACCACTGTCATGGACCTTTCACTTTCTGTCCCACTTTCTGCTGGCTTTTACATTTATATTCATATATACTGTTTTTAAATAACTGATCATATCAATCATTTATTATTATTATTAATAATAAATATTAATACATTCAATAAATACATTCATGATTATCAAAAATCAATATATTAATATTTTAATATTTGATAATATACAAATACTACTATTAATAATAATAAAAAAGTATCATTTTTTTATTTCAGCTTATTTTTTTAAATGATAAATTACAAATATTTTGTAAACGAACGCAGTGCTATGTGAACTGATCGATAGGAATTAAGTTTGTGAAATCTAATTACATGGAAATGCATGAATTATATCTGTTTATTAAAATATATGGTTGACTAATTACAAGGGAAGAGGGCGTCCCATATGAGATTCAGTCACAGTTCATCTCTTAGCACAGCGTTCGTGGCTCGACTCGTTGAGACTGTTTTCCAAGATGGCTGCCGTCTGTAAACGCGTAATGCACTGTCTTTATAAAGTATCTTCTTATTAAACTGTTTGTACTCTTACAAAGTTCTCAATGCTTCGGTTTGCATGTAGGGACCCTCATTATGCTGCCGTGTTAGTGTGAGGCTATTTTGAGCTGTTAGTGGTTAGCGGTTTAATTTCACTACCCGGTGCCCCATAGACAAGCGCTATAAGCTAATCTGTTTTTAAAGATAAAACTCTTTACATTCGATTTCATGAAAACGCATCCCAGAGAACGATCTACTCGCTAACCATCTGTTAATCACCCCGAGGGGCATTTCTCACCGGAGTTGTCCTTTAAGACACATCGCCACCTATTGGGTGGTTGTGCAATCTTTTTTTTTTAATAAGTACTCTTTATTCACTGAGAATAATGAATATACTTTGTGCTTGATGCTAATTGTGAGATGACAATAAAATAAACAGCTATATTTGAATTGTATTAACATTTAAACTTATTATTAATTATTTTCCATTCTAATTCTTTAGAATTAATATATAATAATGTATATTATATAACCAGTGTTGCCCCAGTTACTTTGATCTGATTACTGATCACTCCTTTAAAAAGTAACTTAGTTACTTTACAGATTACTTGATTTTAAAAGTAACTAAGTAAGATTATAAGTTACTTCATTAGTTACATTCAGCAGTTTCCGACAACACCCCTGCCGCCTTTTTTAAAAGTGCATTTTTAACAGTAACGTCAACAATGTATTGACATTTTAAATTGAAATTTAAAAAATATTTCCCGAAAAAATACTCCCCGAGACGCAAGAAGAAAGCAAAACTATTTTTAAAAATGTTTTACTAAGGAAAATGACTAAAATAGTAACTCACAGTGACTTGAATAAATTACTTTAAAGGGGGGGTGAAACACTCAGTTTCAGTCAATCTCATGTCCATCTTGAGTACCTATAGAGTAGTATTGCATCCTTCATATCTCCGAAAAGTCTTTAGTTTTATTATATTTATAAAAGAAATATGGGCTGTACCGAGTCTTTCCGGAAAAAACAGAGCGCCTGGAGGCGTATCGTGTGGGCGGAGCTAAAGAATGACGAGCGCAGCGGTGACGTCCTCAAGCGTGGAGAAACCCATCTATCTCAGCTAATACAGATAATGATCCAGAATCAAATCTGAGGCTGAAATAAATTGAACAGGAGAAACGGCAACATTAGGATGTCCGTCTCTGTGGTATGTACTGTATTTAGGGGCCTTTGTGTGCAGTTTATGAGGACATGATTCGGTTTATGGACTATTGTATGTGACTAGATCTTAGAGGTAGCAAGCAAAACGGTTTTGCACGTCAGAGTCAGAATAGTGTAACGTTATACAGAACAACAATGGATTAACCGTTAGCGCATTTGACTGACGAAGCACGCGATCGTGTCGTTTACTGATGTTTACTCATGCGACGGTAGCCAATAGCACAGACATTTGAAGTTGATTTACTCACCGGCATCTTCCAAAGCAGGACCGCTCCGTCAGAAACACACTTCTTTGGTATGATTTGGTGAAGTCCTGTGACAGCAGTGACCGTGGAAATCCACTTTGTGATGCGACTGAAGCGATGTTGTGAAGCTTCCCGTCATTTCTGCGTTCAAATCGGTTCAAATGCAGCGCTGCCTTCCCGGAATGCTGTGCTGAAGCGTTGAAGTCGCTCGACGTCACCCATAGGAATAAAGTGGAGCACGGCGCGCCACATAAGTGTTCACGGACGACTGGATCTGCACCTGAGAGACTGTTTACAGCGTGCATTTCCTCTCTCGCTCTAGTCACGCGCGCGCACCCTACCGGGAGAAGAGCCCGTACGGCCCATACAAGGACCTTCCGCTCTATTAACGTCAAGCCGACCCATACTCGAAAAAAACTCGCCGAAACTTGTGAGAAACCGGAAGGAGTATTTTTGACACAGAAATACTCCATCAAACGTCCAACATTAGTTTTTGAAACTTTGTCTATGTTTAGGATGGGAATCCAAGTCTTTAACAGTGGAGCTCAGTATGCATGAAACAGCATTTCACCGCCCCTTTAATCTGATTACTGGTTTGGAAATAGTAACGCGTTAGATTACTCGTTACTGGAAAAAAGTCGTCAGATTAGAGTTACGCGTTACTGGCATCACTGTATATATCTGAAACAAATTTGGTTATACGTATTAATAACTATATATTAATCATTTAAAACACATCTGAATACCTCTTAAGCAAACTAACCCTGAAACATAACCTGCTCCGGTTATGTTCAGAGAGTGAGTTGCCATGGTTACTAACATACCCTAAAAGTTACCTCCGTTTTTGATCCCGAAAGTTGAGGTTATCCGCTAACTTACTCTTAAACATACTACGGGTTGAACGACTTCCGATTATTTAAAGCCAACATTTATGTGATGAAAGTCGAGTTGATGTCGTCTATGACATCATTAATGAACAACTAAGCCTGAACCTTGAGCTGAAACCTTGATTTTCTTGTGCACAGGAAATATGATACAGCACTGCCCATAAGGTTATTGGTTATCAGTTCTTTTGTCTTATGGTCATTATATTTCTCACAGATTTGTGCTCGTTCTGAATAAGATACAGATAGAGTAGCACAATAAAGATTACATGTACAGGGAGTGCAGAATTATTAGGCAAATGAGTATTTTGACCACATCATCCTCGTTATGCATGTTGTCTTACTCCAAGGTGTATAGGCTGGAAAGCCTACTACCAATTAAGCATATTAGGTGATGTGCATCTCTGTAAAGAGAAGGGGCGTGGTCTAATGACATCAACACCCTATATCAGGTGTGCATAATTATTAGGCAACTTCCTTTCCTTTGGCAAAATGGGTCAAAAGAAGGACTTGACAGGCTCAGAAAAGTCAAAAATAGTGAGATATATTGCAGAGGGATGCAGCAGTCTTAAAATAGCCAAGCTTCTGAAGCGTGATCATCGAACAATCAAGCGTTTCATTCAAAATAGTCAACAGGGTCGCAAGAAGCGTGTGGAAAAACCAAGGCGCAAAATAACTGCCCGTGAACTGAGAAAAGTCAAGCGGGCAGCTGCCAAGATGCCACTTGCCACCAGTTTGGCCATATTTCAGAGCTGCAACATCACTGGAGTGCCCAAAAGCACAAGGTGTGCAATACTCAGAGACATGGCCAAGGTAAGAAAGGCAGAAAGTCGACCACCACTGAACAAGACACACAAGCTGAAACGTCAAGACTGGGCCAAGAAATATCTCAAGACTGATTTTTCTAAGGCTTTATGGACTGATGAAATGAGTGAGTCTTGATGGGCCAGATGGATGGGCCCGTGGCTGGATTGGTAAAGGGCAGAGAGCTCCAGTCCGACTCAGACGCCAGCAAGGTGGAGGTGGAGTACTGGTTTGGGCTGGTATCATCAAAGATGAGCTTGTGGGGCCTTTTCGGGTTGAGGATGGAGTCAAGCTCAACTCCCAGTCCTACTGCCAGTTTCTGGAAGACACCTTCTTCAAGCAGTGGTACAGGAAGAAGTCTGCATCCTTCAAGAAAAACATGATTTTCATGCAGGACAATGCTCCATCACACGCGTCCAAGTACTCCACAGCGTGGCTGGCAAGAAAGGGTATAAAAGAAGAAAATCTAATGATATGGCCTCCTTGTTCACCTGATCTGAACCCCATTGAGAACCTGTGGTCCATCATCAAATGTGCGATTTACAAGGAGGGAAAACAGTCCACCTCTCTGAACAGTGTCTGGGAGGCTGTGGTTGCTGCTGCACGCAATGTTGATGGTGAACAGATCCAAACACTGACAGAATCCATGGATGGCAGGCTTTTGAGTGTCCTTGCAAAGAAAGGTGGCTATATTGGTCACTGATTTGTTTTTGTTTGGTTTTTGAATGTCAGAAATGTATATTTGTGAATGTTGAGATGTTATATTTCACTGGTAAAAATAAATAATTGAAATGGGTATAAATTAGTTTTTTGTTAAGTTGCCTAATAATTATGCACAGTAATAGTCACCTGCACACACAGATATCCCCCTAAAATAGCTAAAACTAAAAACTAAAACTTCCAAAAATATTCAGCTTTGATATTAATGAGTTTGTGTTCATTGAGAACATGGTTGTTGTTCAATAATAAAATGAATCCTCAAAAATACAACTTGCCTAATAATTCTGCACTCCCTGTATATGAAGGCATTAGTAAGTTAGTGAGTGATTGTGTGTGAATTAATTCTACCTGCCAGCGTCTCTTTACTAATAGTGAAGCTGTGAGTTTTAGTTATCAAGAAATAAATGCTCAAACCTTTCAGTTTCTAAGCTATTTTATTAAAAATTACGAAACAGTGTTGAAAACTGAATGGTTTTCTACAGAATGCAGCACGCATTAGTGTAGTGCGATGATTTACTTATGTGTATAATAAGCCTGCACTCTCCCGATCAGTTTTGAGCATCCAGATGGTAATCAAACATGTCTTGTGGAGAGCTCGGAGTATGCATTTATTTGTCATTTTTAACTGTTGAAAACAGAGCCTGCGTGTCAGGAAATGGCTTATCCTGTTGCGCCCTCTATAGGCCAGCGACTAGTCGACGTCAAGCTTAAAGCGTCGTGACAGAGCATTAAAGTCGACTAGTCGGTGCAACCCCTAAATCATACCCGTGTGTGTCTCATAGCCTGCTTTCTGGAATACCCCCCAGTTGTTTTGTTATATCAATAACACCAGTTTTGTGTGTGTTTTAGGTGGTGATGAAGTTGGTCCGGCTGCTTCCTGACGGCCACAGGATGAAGCGTGAGGTGGACATGGCCTTAGACTCGGTCAGCGAGACGATGACGCCGCTGCATTATCACCTGCGAGAGATCATCATCAGCACCTACAGACAGGTAGAGGGCGCTCTAGCCACCGTCTCCTGCACTCACAGGCTCCACACAAAAACAACAAGCTCCAATCTGATTGGCTGGTTCAGTGTATACAGGGGACTGGCTTACAGGGTTAGTTCTCCTAAAATGTGAACTGTCATTAATTCCTCCTGTGGTTGGCCAGCCGTCAGACCTCCGCTCATCTTCACACACAGATGAAGATATTAGTGTTGAAATCCGATGGCTCAGAAAGGCCTTCATTGACACCAATGTCATTTCCTCTCTCAAGACCCATAAAGGCACTAAAGACGTCGTTACAAAGCCCATCTCACTACAGCGGCTCTACAATCATTGATGAAGAGGCCAGAATAGAGTTAGTGCGCAAAAACACTAAATAACGACTTATATAGTGATGGCCGATTTCAGAACAAAGCTTCGAACCGTTATGAGTCAGTGAATCGATTCATGATTCGGATCGCCAGAGTCACGTGACTTCAGCAGTTTGACTCGCGATCCGAATCATGAATGATCACACACGTTCCTCCTTCAGTAGCGTTTAACATCACCTCATTAATTTAGTTAATGAAAGAATTTTCATTTTGTGTCTCATGTTTTGATCACTAAATCATTCCCAGACTTGTGCCTTTACTATTATTGTAGATTTACTGACGTGTCCAAACTCCTGTGTGTGTGTGTGTGTGTGTGTGTGTGTGTGTGTGTGTGTGTGTGTGGGCATGTTTTTGTGACATATGAGGACACAAATGTGTATAATGCCATGGGTATGACACAGGTATTACAGGAGAGGGTGAAATATGAGGACATTACCCATGTCCCCACTTTACAAAAGGCTTATAAATCACACAGGAGGAGTTTTTATGAGAAAGTAAAAAGGCATTTTTGTATGTGTCTGTGTGTGTGTGTGATGGGTAGGTTTAGGGGCAGTGTAAGAAAATACGGTTTGTACAGTACAAAAACCATTACGCCTATGGACTGTCCCCATATGTCACAAAAACAAACACGTGTGTGTGATGGGCAGGTTTAGGTGCTGTGTGTGTGTGTGTGTGTGTGTGTGTGCGTGTGACGGGTAGTTTAGTTTAGTTTGGTTTATTTGTTTATTTAACAGGGACCATACACAACACAAATGTTGTGCCAGAGTTAGCTAAGATAGCTAATTTGCATCTGGGTAGGTTTAAGGGCTGTGTGTGTGTGTGTGTGTGATGGGTAGGTTTAAGGGCTGTGTGTGTGTGTGTGTGTGATGGGTAGGTTTAAGGGCTGTGTGTGTGTGTGTGTGTGACGGGTAGGTTTAAGGGCTGTGTGTGTGTGTGTGTGTGTGATGGGTAGGTTTAGGGGCTGTGTGTGTGTGATGGGTAGGTTTAAGGGCTGTGTGTGTGTGTGTGATGGGTAGGTTTAGGGGCTGTGTGTGTGTGTGACGAGTAGGTTTAAGGGCTGTGTGTGTGTGACGGGTAGGTTTAGGGGCTGTGTGTGTGTGATGGGTAGGTTTAGGGGCTGTGTGTGTGTGTGACGGGTAGGTTTAAGGGCTGTTTGTGTGTGTGTGTGTGATGGGTAGGTTTAGGGGCTGTGTGTGTGTGTGACGAGTAGGTTTAAGGGCTGTGTGTGTGTGTGTGTGTGTGTGTGTGTGTGTGTGTGTGTGTGTGTGTGTGTGTGTGTGTGTGTGTGTGAGTGACGGGTAGGTTTAGGGGCTGTGTGTGTGTGACGGGTAGGTTTAAGGGCTGTGTGTGTGTGTGATGGGTAGGTTTAGGGGCTGTGTGTGTGTGTGACGAGTAGGTTTAAGGGCTGTGTGTGTGTGACGGGTAGGTTTAGGGGCTGTGTGTGTGTGATGGGTAGGTTTAGGGGCTGTGTGTGTGTGTGACGGGTAGGTTTAAGGGCTGTTTGTGTGTGTGTGTGTGATGGGTAGGTTTAGGGGCTGTGTGTGTGTGTGACGAGTAGGTTTAAGGGCTGTGTGTGTGTGTGTGAGTGACGGGTAGGTTTAGGGGCTGTGTGTGTGTGACGGGTAGGTTTAAGGGCTGGGTGTGTGTGTGTGTGAGACGGGTAGGTTTAGGGGCTGTGTGTGTGTGTGTGTGTGTGTGTGTGTGTGTGTGTGTGTGTGTGTGTGTGTGATGGGTAGGTTTAGGGGCTGTGTGTGTGTGTGACGGGGAGGTTTAAGGGCTGTGTGTGTGTGTGATGGGTAGGTTTAGGTGCTGTGTGTGATGGGTAGGTTTAGGGGCTGTGTGTGATGGGTAGGTTTAGGGGCTGTGTGTGTGTGTGTGTGTGTGATGGGTAGGTTTAGGGGCTGTGTGTGTGTGTGATGGGTAGGTTTAGGGGCTGTGTGTGTGTGTGTGTGATGGGTAGGTTTAGGGGCTGTGTGTGTGTGATGGGTAGGTTTAGGGGCTGTGTGTGTGTGTGATGGGTAGGTTTAGGGGCTGTGTGTGTGTGTGATGGGTAGGTTTAGGGGCTGTGTGTGTGTGTGATGGGTAGGTTTAGGGGCTGTGTGTGTGTGTGATGGGTAGGTTTAGGGGCTGTGTGTGTGTGTGATGGGTAGGTTTAGGGGCTGTGTGTGTGTGTGATGGGTAGGTTTAGGGGCTGTGTGTGTGTGTGATGGGTAGGTTTAGGGGCTGTGTGTGTGTGTGATGGGTAGGTTTAGGGGTAGGGGCAGTGTAGGGGGATAGAAAATACGGTTTGTACAGTATGAAAACCATTACGCCTATGGAATGTTTCCACATTTCACAAAAACAAACGTGTGTGTGTGTGTGTGTGTGTCGTGTCAGAGTGTCCTGTAGAGGGCAGCACGTCTCTAACATCAGTGGATTTAGACAATCACCCCCATAATCAACTTCAGTCTCAAGAGTCTGGGAAAAACCCTCTAATGTCAGTTTCTTTTCCCCGTGCATGAAGATCTGCAGTCGGCTGTGACGGGTGTGTGTGTGTGTGTGTGTGTGTGATTGTGTTTGTGGGTCGGCTGAGTGTCCGCTCCTCTTATGTAAAGCTCAGAGGGGCGACTCTAATCAATGGCGGTTTGTGCAGCGAGAGCTACTCCAGCACGTCTCCTCCGTCGGCTCTCAATGGATCACATTGTCCCGAGCTCTTTTTTCCTTCCCTTCTTCGCTCCGTCATTACAGCTCGGCTTCCTAAAGCAGGATCTGTTTTTCCCCACTTCAGTCCCGAACACTAATCCCTCTCTTTCTTTCACTTTCGCTCAGCTCCTGGTTTAGATAACGGAGTCGCTGACGGACAGCGATATGTGCGATTAATAATCACACACTCAACTAAATATTTAAGACTAATATTTAATACTATTAAACGTCATGCATGCATGAATGAAACTGTAATAGTACTGATAAACTGAATGTGTTTTATTAACAGCCGTGTATATTATTAACAATAAATCCAGATTTATGCTGATTCTAAGCAATTTGAATAAATGCATTTTAGAAAAAGGATTTAAGTAGATGTAAATAGTTTATAATAAACTATGGCATGATTTTTTGAAGTGCAGAAATCTGTTGCATTTATGAGTGACTGACCAAGTTTATTAGTCTGTGTAATATAAATGAAAGATTGTGAATGATTCACACATGCATATCCATCTATTTTTGACCTAGAATTATTCAATCTTTTCTTTTCCTTGACCTACATTTATTCAAATAATTTATCTTAAATTTACGTCACAATGTGGAAGAAAATATCTGTCGCTACTTCCACTATTTTTAATTTATTTACTATAGTTTAATTTTTTAAATATACGCTTTTTATTATAGTTTTCTTTTTTATTTAAAAAAATAAAACCAGATATTTTCAAATATATTATTTATTAATATAAAATATTTTAAAATAAAATTACTTTTTTCTATTATTTATTAGTTTTTTATTTTAGATCATATAAATCTGAATTATTTTATTCTAAATATGTTCTAAATTTTATTTTTTTGTTTGTTATTTATGTATTATTGATTTTTTTTATTCAATGTTCTAAATTGCATTTAATTTGCAATTTAAATTTTGCAATTAAATTTAAATTAAATTTTTATTTATCATGTTTTTTATTTTATTTTGAATAAATAAAACAAAATACTTAATTTTATTCTAAATATGCCCTAAATATTTTATTTGTTTTCATTTATTATAGTTTTTAATTCTAAATGCATGTTCTAAATTTTATTTAATTATTTTATTTTGAAATATACTATTCTAGTATTCATTTTAATTTCACTCTAAATAAAATAACAAATTGAATGCAAATATATATATATATTTTTATTGAAGCAGTAAAGCGTCATAAAGTGTTGTAACCTCCTTCAATAATGTCTAATATCACTCGTGAAGTTATTATTAGTACGATTTTAGTTGCGTTTAATTTATGCATGCATGAAGTTTATTAGTTAATTGTTCATTCTCAGGAGTTACAAATAATTGGAAACATTTGAGATATATTAGAGGTACTCAACTGAACAAAATATACAACATTGGCCCAGTAGTTTCTGGACATTTTACTGCAAAAGTCTGACAAATTGCACCTTTAAGTACAACATCTAAGTCAATAATACAGTAGCCATCACGTAGACGACATATCTACACAAAACCCGAACACAGACGTCAATATTTGGTGCACAATACACAATAACGGTAGCATTCGTTACTAAACCTAACAACAAAAAGCAATGATAAAACCATGGAAATACAGATGGAAAACATTAGTAATCATTCATGCCCCAGTGCGTGATGGGAACACCTTAATTTTCTAATTGACTACTAATATAGAGTTGACTTGCCTGAACTAACTTATTCAGGTAGATTTAGCATTTTTTCTGAAGTATTTCCTTCACCACAGAATAGTTTTTATCAGTCTGTTTTGTTCTGTGTATATTGCCCGATTCTGGTTTCAGGTTCCTGTCCAACCCTGGAGCCAAATCATATAGTGAGGCGAAGCCGGAAAAACCCGGCAGCCAATGAAATATTCCAGTAAAAAGTGAAGGAAATGTAAATCAGCGCCTAAAGAAAGGCCCTCATGGTTTGGATGGCGGTGTGGAAAAATATTTGCAGAAAGAAGAGAATGTTGAGAGTGGCTTTTGAGAGGAAAGGTAGTCGACGTCACCGAGAGATGGATGGAGGGAGGGAGGGAGGGAGGGAGGGAGGGAGGGATGGAGCGGATCCAGACGGGAGGAATTTAGGGGAGACCACCGCACAAAAAGATCCTGACGGAAAACGTGTGCGTGTGGAGGAGGGATGAGCGACGGCAGCCAAAATCATTGGACTAGAACAATTAGAACCATCCGTCCAAACGCACACATGCCCAGTGAGATTACACCGCTAACCAGCTCGCTGTGCTGTACGCCTCATATCGTCTCAGGAAACGCACGGATTTTCAGCCCTGTAGAAGTCCTGGTTAATCTACACACATAACTGATATTGTAACTATTTGTGCAAACACGGGCAGCAATGACACCAACATTTTAGAGACCAGTGAAAATTCTCAATTCCAATTTTGATACCAAAGCTAAGACTAATAGCCTAACTTAAATAAAGTTAAAGGGATAGTTAACCCAAAAATTAAAAGTGAATTGCTGCCTCATTTATAAAGTCCATAAAAGTCCATCTATCCGTCATAAAGTCCATCCATCCATCATAAAAGTGCATCTATCCATCATAAAAGTGCATCCATCCATCATAAAAGTGCATCCATCCATCATAAAAGTGCATCTATCCATCAGAAAACTGCATCTATCCATCAAAAAGTGCATCTATCCATCCTAAAAGTGCATCTATCCATCCTAAAAGTGCATCTATCCATCATAAAAGTGCATCCATCCATCATAAAAGTGCATCTATCATCATAAAAGTGCATCTATCCATCATAAAAGTGCATCCATCCATCATAAAAGTGCATCCATCCATCATAAAAGTGCATCCATCCATCATAAAAGTGCATCCGTCCATCATAAAAGTGCAACCTTTCCATCATAAAAGTGCATCTATCCATCATAAAAGTGCATCTATCCATCATAAAAGTGCATCTATCCATCATAAAAGTGCATCTATCATCATAAAAGTGCATCTATCCATCAGAAAAGTGCATCTATCCATCATAAAAGTGCATCTATCCATCATAAAAGTGCATCCGTCCATCATAAAAGTGCAACCTTTCCATCATAAAAGTGCATCCATCCATCATAAAAGTGCATCTATCCATCATAAAAGTGCATCCATCCATCATAAAAGTGCATCTATCCATCATAAAAGTGCATCTATCATCAGAAAAGTGCATCTATCCATCAGAAAAGTGCATCTATCCATCATAAAAGTGCATCTATCCATCATAAAAGTGCATCTATCCATCATAAAAGTGCATCCATCCATCATAAAAGTGCATCTATCCATCATAAAAGTGCATCTATCATCATAAAAGTGCATCTATCCATCATAAAAGTGCATCTATCATCATAAAAGTGCATCTATCCATCATTAAAGTGCATCTACTCATCATAAAAGTGCATCTACTCATCATAAAAGTGCATCTATCCATCCTAAAAGTGCATCTATCCATCCTAAAAGTGCATCTATCATCATAAAAGTGCATCTATCCATCCTAAAAGTGCATCTATCCATCCTAAAAGTGCATCTATCATCATTAAAGTGCATCTACTCATCATTAAAGTGCATCTACTCATCATAAAAGTGCATCTATCCATCCTAAAAGTGCATCTATCATCATAAAAGTGCATCTATCCATCATTAAAGTGCATCTACTCATCATAAAAGTGCATCTATCCATCCTAAAAGTGCATCTATCCATCATAAAAGTGCATCTATCCATCCTAAAAGTGCATCTATCCATCATAAAAGTGCATCTATCCATCATAAAAGTGCATCCATCCATCAGAAAAGTCCATCTATCCATCAAAAAGTGCATCTATCCATCATTAAAGTGCATCTACTCATCATAAAAGTGCATCTATCCATCAAAAAGTGCATCTATCATCATAAAAGTGCATCCATCCATCATAAAAGTGCATCCATCCATCATAAAAGTGCATCTATCCATCATAAAAGTGCATCTATCCATCAAAAAGTGCATCTATCATCATAAAAGTGCATCCATCCATCATAAAAGTGCATCTATCCATCATAAAAGTGCATCTATCCATCATAAAAGTGCATCCATCCATCATAAAAGTGCAACCTTTCCATCATAAAAGTGCATCTATCCATCATAAAAGTGCATCTATCCATCATAAAAGTGCATCTGTCCATCATAAAAGTGCATCTATCCATCATAAAAGTGCATCTATCCATCATAAAAGTCCATCCATCCATCATAAAAGTGCATCCATCCATCATAAAAGTGCATCCATCCATCATAAAAGTGCATCTATCCATCATAAAAGTGCATCTATCATCATAAAAGTGCATCTATCCATCATAAAAGTGCATCCATCCATCATAAAAGTGCATCCATCCATCATAAAAGTGCATCTATCCATCAGAAAACTGCATCTATCCATCAAAAAGTGCATCTATCCATCCTAAAAGTGCATCTATCCATCCTAAAAGTGCATCTATCCATCATAAAAGTGCATCCATCCATCATAAAAGTGCATCTATCATCATAAAAGTGCATCTATCCATCATAAAAGTGCATCCATCCATCATAAAAGTGCATCCATCCATCATAAAAGTGCATCCATCCATCATAAAAGTGCATCCGTCCATCATAAAAGTGCAACCTTTCCATCATAAAAGTGCATCTATCCATCATAAAAGTGCATCTATCCATCATAAAAGTGCATCTATCCATCATAAAAGTGCATCTATCATCATAAAAGTGCATCTATCCATCAGAAAAGTGCATCTATCCATCATAAAAGTGCATCTATCCATCATAAAAGTGCATCCGTCCATCATAAAAGTGCAACCTTTCCATCATAAAAGTGCATCCATCCATCATAAAAGTGCATCTATCCATCATAAAAGTGCATCCATCCATCATAAAAGTGCATCTATCTAAGTGCATCTACTCATCATAAAAGTGCATCTATCCATCATAAAAGTGCATCTATCATCATAAAAGTGCATCTATCATCATAAAAGTGCATCTATCCATCATTAAAGTGCATCTACTCATCATAAAAGTGCATCTATCCATCCTAAAAGTGCATCTATCCATCATAAAAGTGCATCTATCATCATAAAAGTGCATCTATCCATCATTAAAGTGCATCTACTCATCATAAAAGTGCATCTACTCATCATAAAAGTGCATCTATCCATCCTAAAAGTGCATCTATCCATCCTAAAAGTGCATCTATCATCATAAAAGTGCATCTATCCATCCTAAAAGTGCATCTATCCATCCTAAAAGTGCATCTATCATCATTAAAGTGCATCTACTCATCATTAAAGTGCATCTACTCATCATAAAAGTGCATCTATCCATCCTAAAAGTGCATCTATCATCATAAAAGTGCATCTATCCATCATTAAAGTGCATCTACTCATCATAAAAGTGCATCTATCCATCCTAAAAGTGCATCTATCCATCATAAAAGTGCATCTATCCATCCTAAAAGTGCATCTATCCATCATAAAAGTGCATCTATCCATCATAAAAGTGCATCCATCCATCAGAAAAGTCCATCTATCCATCAAAAAGTGCATCTATCCATCATTAAAGTGCATCTACTCATCATAAAAGTGCATCTATCCATCAAAAAGTGCATCTATCATCATAAAAGTGCATCCATCCATCATAAAAGTGCATCCATCCATCATAAAAGTGCATCTATCCATCATAAAAGTGCATCTATCCATCAAAAAGTGCATCTATCATCATAAAAGTGCATCCATCCATCATAAAAGTGCATCTATCCATCATAAAAGTGCATCTATCCATCATAAAAGTGCATCTATCCATCATAAAAGTGCATCCATCCATCATAAAAGTGCAACCTTTCCATCATAAAAGTGCATCTATCCATCATAAAAGTGCATCTATCCATCATAAAAGTGCATCTGTCCATCATAAAAGTGCATCTATCCATCATAAAAGTGCATCTATCCATCATAAAAGTCCATCCATCCATCATAAAAGTGCATCCATCCATCATAAAAGTGCATCCATCCATCATAAAAGTGCATCTATCCATCATAAAAGTGCATCTATCATCATAAAAGTGCATCTATCCATCATAAAAGTGCATCCGTCCATCATAAAAGTGCAACCTTTCCATCATAAAAGTGCATCCATCCATCATAAAAGTGCATCCATCCATCATAAAAGTGCATCTATCATCATAAAAGTGCATCTATCCATCATAAAAGTGCATCTATCATCATAAAAGTGCATCCATCCATCATAAAAGTGCATCCATCCATCATAAAAGTGCATCCGTCCATCATAAAAGTGCAACCTTTCCATCATAAAAGTGCATCCATCCATCATAAAAGTGCATCTACTCATCATAAAAGTGCATCTACTCATCATAAAAGTGCAACCTTTCCATCATAAAAGTGCATCCGTCCATCATAAAAGTGCAACCTTTCCATCATAAAAGTGCATCCGTCCATCATAAAAGTGCATCTATCCATCATAAAAGTGCATCTATCCATCATAAAAGTGCATCTATCCATCATAAAAGTGCATCTATCCATCCTAAAAGTGCATCTATCCATCATAAAAGTGCATCTATCCATCAAAAAGTGCATCTATCATCATAAAAGTGCATCCATCCATCAAAAAGTGCATCTATCATCATAAAAGTGCATCCATCCATCATAAAAGTGCATCCATCCATCATAAAAGTGCATCCATCCATCATAAAAGTGCATCTATCCATCATAAAAGTGCATCCATCCATCATAAAAGTGCATCTATCCATCATAAAAGTGCATCTATCCATCATAAAAGTGCATCTATCCATCATAAAAGTGCAACCTTTCCATCATAAAAGTGCATCTATCCATCATAAAAGTGCATCTGTCCATCATAAAAGTGCATCTATCCATCATAAAAGTGCATCTATCCATCATAAAAGTGCATCCATCCATCAAAAAGTGCATCTATCCATCATAAAAGTCCATCTATCCATCATAAAAGTGCATCTATCCATCATAAAAGTGCATCTATCCATCATAAAAGTGCATCTATCCATCATAAAAGTCCATCTATCCATCATAAAAGTGCATCTATCATCATAAAAGTCCATCTATCCATCATAAAAGTGCATCTATCCATCAAAAAGTCCATCTATCCATCATAAAAGTGCATCTATCCATCATAAAAGTGCAACCTTTCCATCATAAAAGTGCATCTATCCATCATAAAAGTGCATCTGTCCATCATAAAAGTGCATCTATCCATCATAAAAGTGCATCTATCCATCATAAAAGTGCATCCATCCATCAAAAAGTGCATCTATCCATCATAAAAGTGCATCTATCCATCATAAAAGTGCATCTGTCCATCATAAAAGTGCATCTATCCATCATAAAAGTCCATCTATCCATCATAAAAGTGCAACCTTTCCATCATAAAAGTGCATCTATCCATCATAAAAGTGCATCTGTCCATCATAAAAGTGCATCTATCCATCATAAAAGTGCATCTATCCATCATAAAAGTGCATCCATCCATCAAAAAGTGCATCTATCCATCATAAAAGTCCATCTATCCATCATAAAAGTGCATCTATCCATCATAAAAGTGCATCTATCCATCATAAAAGTGCATCTATCCATCATAAAAGTCCATCTATCCATCATAAAAGTGCATCTATCCATCAAAAAGTGCATCTATCCATCATAAAAGTCCATCTATCCATCATAAAAGTGCATCTATCCATCATAAAAGTCCATCTATCCATCATAAAAGTGCATCCATCCATCAAAAAGTGCATCTATCCATCATAAAAGTCCATCTATCCATCATAAAAGTGCATCTATCCATCATAAAAGTCCATCTATCCATCATAAAAGTGCATCTATCCATCAAAAAGTGCATCTATCCATCATAAAAGTCCATCTATCCATCATAAAAGTGCATCTATCCATCATAAAAGTCCATCTATCCATCATAAAAGTGCATCCATCCATCAAAAAGTGCATCTATCCATCATAAAAGTCCATCTATCCATCATAAAAGTGCATCTATCCATCATAAAAGTCCATCTATCCATCATAAAAGTCCATCTATCCATCATAAAAGTGCATCCATCCATCAAAAAGTGCATCTATCCATCATAAAAGTCCATCTATCCATCATAAAAGTGCATCTATCCATCATAAAAGTCCATCTATCCATCATAAAAGTGCATCTATCCATCATAAAAGTGCATCTATCCATCATAAAAGTCCATCTATCCATCATAAAAGTGCATCTATCCATCATTAAAGTGCATCTATCCATCATTAAAGTGCATCCATCCATCATAAAGTGCATCTATCCATCATAAAAGTGCATCTATCCATCATAAAAGTGCATCTATCCATCATAAAAGTGCATCTATCCATCATTAAAGTGCATCTATCCATCATTAAAGTGCATTCATCCATCATAAAGTGCATCTATCCATCATAAAAGTGCATCTATCCATCATTAAAGTGCATCTATCCATCATTAAAGTGCATCCATCCATCATAAAGTGCATCCATCCATCATAAAGTGCATCTATCCATCATAAAAGTGCATCCGTCCATCATAAAAGTGCATCTATCATCATAAAAGTGCATCCATCCATCATAAAAGTGCATCTATCATCATAAAAGTGCATCCATCCATCATAAAAGTGCATCCATCATAAAAGTGCATCCATCCATCATAAAAGTGCATCCATCCATCATAAAAGTGCATCTATCATCATAAAAGTGCATCCATCCATCATAAAAGTGCATCCATCATAAAAGTGCATCCATCCATCATAAAAGTGCATCCATCCATCATAAAAGTGCATCTATCATCATAAAAGTGCATCCGTCCATCATAAAAGTGCATCTATCATCATAAAAGTGCATCCATCCATCATAAAAGTGCATCTATCATCATAAAAGTGCATCCATCCATCATAAAAGTGCATCCATCATAAAAGTGCATCCATCCATCATAAAAGTGCATCCATCCATCATAAAAGTGCATCTATCATCATAAAAGTGCATCCATCCATCATAAAAGTGCATCCATCATAAAAGTGCATCCATCCATCATAAAAGTGCATCCATCCATCATAAAAGTGCATCTATCATCATAAAAGTGCATCTATCCATCATAAAAGTGCATCTATCCATCATAAAAGTGCATCTATCCATCATTAAAGTGCATCTATCCATCATTAAAGTGCATCCATCCATCATAAAGTGCATCTATCCATCATAAAAGTGCATCTATCCATCATTAAAGTGCATCTATCCATCATTAAAGTGCATCCATCCATCATAAAGTGCATCCATCCATCATAAAGTGCATCTATCCATCATAAAAGTGCATCCGTCCATCATAAAAGTGCATCTATCATCATAAAAGTGCATCCATCCATCATAAAAGTGCATCTATCATCATAAAAGTGCATCCATCCATCATAAAAGTGCATCCATCATAAAAGTGCATCCATCCATCATAAAAGTGCATCCATCCATCATAAAAGTGCATCTATCATCATAAAAGTGCATCCATCCATCATAAAAGTGCATCCATCATAAAAGTGCATCCATCCATCATAAAAGTGCATCCATCCATCATAAAAGTGCATCTATCATCATAAAAGTGCATCCGTCCATCATAAAAGTGCATCTATCATCATAAGTGCATCCGTCCATCATAAAAGTGCATCTATCATCATAAAAGTGCATCCGTCCATCATAAAAGTGCATCTATCATCATAAAAGTGCATCCGTCCATCATAAAAGTGCATCCATCCATCATAAAAGTGCATCTACTCATCATAAAAGTGCATCTACTCATCATAAAAGTGCATCCGTCCATCATAAAAGTGCATCCGTCCATCATAAAAGTGCATCCGTCCATCATAAAAGTGCATCTATCCATCCTAAAAGTGCATCTATCCATCATAAAAGTGCATCTATCCATCAAAAAGTGCATCTATCATCATAAAAGTGCATCTATCCATCATAAAGTGCATCTATCCATCATAAAAGTGCATCTATCCATCATAAAAGTGCATCTATCCATCATAAAAGTGCATCTATCCATCATAAAAGTGCATCTATCCATCATAAAAGTGCATCCATCCATCATAAAAGTGCATCCATCCATCATAAAAGTGCATCTATCATCATAAAAGTGCATCCATCCATCATAAAAGTGCATCCATCCATCATAAAAGTGCATCCATCCATCATAAAAGTGCATCTATCCATCATAAAAGTGCATCTATCCATCATAAAAGTCCATCTTTCCATCATAAAAGTGCATCTATCCATCATAAAAGTCCATCTTTCCATCATAAAAGTGCATCTATCCATCATAAAAGTCCATCTTTCCATCATAAAAGTGCATCTATCCATCATAAAAGTGCAACCTTTCCATCATAAAAGTGCATCTATCCATCATAAAAGTGCATCTGTCCATCATAAAAGTGCATCTATCCATCATAAAAGTGCATCTGTCCATCATAAAAGTGCATCTATCCATCATAAAAGTCCATCTATCCATCATAAAAGTGCATCTATCCATCATAAAAGTGCATCTATCCATCATAAAAGTCCATCTATCCATCATAAAAGTGCATCTATCCATCATTAAAGTGCATCTATCCATCATTAAAGTGCATCCATCCATCATAAAGTGCATCTATCCATCATAAAGTGCATCTATCCATCATAAAAGTGCTCCACACAGCTCCAGGGGGGTAATAAAGGCCTTCTGAAGTGAAGTGGTGTGTTTGTGTAAGAACGCGGTGTGTAAGTGGATTTACACTGAAAGAGTGACCCTGACGTGATGTACAGGAGCTTTGCACGCTTTGACGCCTCTCGTGGATACGGCTGGGCAACAAACTCAATCCCCTCTTCTCTTATATCGAAATCCTCTGCCTTTTCACTTAAAAATGATCGTTTTAGACTCAGAGACGTGAGCGGTGTTGTGTTTGGCTCTATCCTCTGCGCTTCTGCGTTTGTCAATACACACGTGTGAAGGGTTCAGGGTCTGTAACCCACACGTTAACCACAGCTCTCATTTACCTCAGGGAATATTAAATACACATCTACACTCTACTTCAATATGTTCTGTTTACATTCTGTTGCATAATAATAATAATAATTATTATTATTATTATTAATCCACCTTTAAAACAAAGTAAACTATTATTATTATTATTATTATTATTATTATTATTATTATTATTATTATTATTATTATTATTATTATTATTATTATTATTATTATTAATCCACCTTTAAAACAAAGTAAACTATTATTATTACTATTATTATTATTATTATTATTATTATTATTATTATTATTATTATTATGTAATGGCTGCTTGCAGCTATATTTATTATTAATAATATTACTATTAATTACTATTAATATTAGAATTACTGTTATTATTGTTATTAATGCTATACTAAATATTTTTGTTACTATTATTCATTTTCCTTTTAAACAAATAGAACTGGTAATGTAAATATTTGTATTATATTTGCAGAAATGTTTGTCAACTCATGAGACAGATTGTCTGTGAAATCTCAGAATCAGTGGATTAGACTTATAGCTCTGATCACAGATTTAATTAAACACACACACACACACACACACACACACACACACACACACACACACACACACACACACACACACGCTCACTCACTGTTCTTCATGCAGATCAACACACACACTTCACTTTTATTACTATTGATTGTTGGAAGCTCTCATGTGTATCTTTGATGTGCACACGTTCACAATACTTCATATAATATTAGAGAAAAGATTTTGGTTATATTAGGAAATAGTCCAGATCGACGAATGTCAGCATTGAATATGAAAGGTGCTGAGAATGGAGTAAACATGCTGAAGTTGTTTTTGAATTAGCTGGGCTTCACTTCGTGAATGTTATCATAGAAGTCTGAATGGAAATGATTTGCTTTGTCTGTTTTGTTTGGACAGAAATCCTTTAAGTGTGTTTTAATATGTATGTGCATCATGCAGAGTCACTGAAGAGAGTCCACAGAAAACTGCCTGTGAATTGATTGAAGGACGACAGAAAACAGATGAAGTTTCTGTGTGTGTGCATGTGCGTGCATAAGGTATGTGTGTGTGTGTTTGTGAGCATGCATGCTCTGTGTGTGTGTGTGTGTGTGTCTGTATGCATGCATGCTGTGTTGTGTCGCGTGTGTGTGCATACTGTAAGTGTAAGCCATTAGGCCGGCACAGAGCGCTGATTGTGCGCTGTAGTTGTGTCTCTCTCTCAATGGTTTCTGGCTGTCTGTTTGCGTCACGTTTGTATTTGTGGCTGGAAAATCCATGTGGAGGTGCTCTGGAGTCTGTTAAAGTCATTAAGAAATCTCAGACACACACACATTCAGGTCCTCCTCTACGGAAAGCGAGAGGGTCCACAACAGCTGACATGTGATTGTGATTTGCGTGCTGCCGTTTGGCTCATGTTCACAGCTTTGATTTAAAGAGAGCAGGCCGCACATGCTTCCACTTCCACAGAGTCTGTGCTCAGCCCACATACAACTCTACATTTTAGATGCATAATCAAATACATATTATTTTATACTAGGGGTTAGGGCTGCATGATTTGGGGAAAATATATAATTGCGATTATTCTGATTAAAATTGCAATTGCGATTTTGCAATGTTGTTGTCTAGCTTGTTGTTTCATTGAACATAGCGGCGTCCGCGACCAGGTTACGATTATTTATCATGTTGACAATCGCGTGCGTTGTTTAAGAAGCAGTTTAGAGACCATGATTTTCCTTCTAACACAACTGCTTGCTAAAATTCATAAAGAAATATTAATGTTCATCATAGTTCAAATCGCAAGTTTCACCCACAGTCAGGGATTGACACTATTGGTGCGAGTCGCAATCGCAATCATGTCAGTTTATAATTAGTGTCTAACAACTGATCGCATGGTTTTCGGTAGGGCTGGGCGATAAAACGATAACGATAATTATCACGATATGCTTTTCCTCGATAAAACGATAACAACCGTTCAATAAATTCTTGATATATTGTTTATGCGGCATGCGTAATTCTGGGCATGTGCATTGCAGACCGGGCTTCTGCACGCAGTGTTGACACAGTGGCTGACAGGCTTGGAAGATTGGAGTGAAAAGGAGCGAGAAAAATGAGAGAGAGTGAAGAAAATGCAGCACTCAAGACCAGCTCAGAGGACGCAGATATTGTTGACAAGTTAGGTCACTCAACTTCAGTGGTTTGGAGATATTTTGGCGACGTATGTGGACTGCATATCATACTACGTTCACGTTCACCACGCGGGATATAAATAATTAAATGATCGTGCTTATTCGAAGTTATCCCGTAGTATGTTTGAGAGTAAGTTAGCAGATGACCTCAACTTTTGGGATCAAAAACGGAGGTAACTTTTAGGGTATGTTAGTAACCATGGCAACTCACTCTCTGAACATAACCGGAGCAGGTTATGTTTCAGGGTTAGTTTGCTTAAGAGGTATTCAGATGTGTCTTAAATGATTAATGTATAGTTATTAATACGTATAACCAAATTTGTTTCAGATATATACAGTGATGCCAGTAACGCGTTACTCTAATCTGACGACTTTTTTCCAGTAGCGAGTAATCTAACGCGTTACTATTTCCAACCCAGTAATCAGATTAAAGTAATTTATCTGAGTCACTGTGAGTTACTATTTTAGTCATTTTCCTTAGTAAAACATTTTTAAAAATAGTTTTGCTTTCTTCTTGCGTCTCGGGGAGTATTTTTTCGGGAAATATTTTTTAAATTTCAATTTAAAATGTCAATACATTGTTGACGTTACTGTTAAAAATGCACTTTTAAAAAAGGCGGCAGGGGTGTTGTCGGAAACTGCTGAATGTAACTAATGAAGTAACTTATAATCTTACTTAGTTACTTTTAAAATCAAGTAATCTGTAAAGTAACTAAGTTACTTTTTAAAGGAGTGATAAGTAATCAGATCAAAGTAACTGGGGCAACACTGGTTATATAATATACATTATTATATATTAATTCTAAAGAATTAGAATGGAAAATAATTAATAATAAGTTTAAATCTTAATACAATTCAAATATAGCTGTTTATTTTATTGTCATCTCACAATTACCATCAAGCACAAAGTATATTCATTATTCTCAGTGAATAAAGAGTACTTATTAAAAAAAAAGATTGCACAACCACCCAATAGGTGGCGATGTGTCTTAAAGGACAACTCCGGTGAGAAATGCCCCTCGGGGTGATTAACAGATGGTTAGCGAGTAGATCGTTCTCTGGGATGCGTTTTCATGAAATCGAATGTAAAGAGTTTTATCTTTAAAAACAGATTAGCTTATAACGCTAGTCTATGGGGCACCGGGTAGACACCGGGTAGTGAAATTAAATAGCTAGTTAATGCCACTAACAAGGCTCAAAATAGCCTCACACTAACACGGCAGTATAATGAGGGTCCCTACATGCAAACCGAAGCATTGAGAACTTTGTAAGAGTACAAACAGTTTAATAAGAAGATACTTTATAAACACAGTGCATAGAGCCCAACACAGCGGCAAATCTACATTAACTACATTCACACACAGGCTTATCACCTTGTTAGTTGTAGAGGGTGACTGACAACAAGCTAACGCTACCAAACTATAATCACTAAAACATCGGACTTGTACATCGCTGTCATAGTTATTTGTCTTTGGTGATGTATTAATGACTCAGCATCGCCTGTATCAAAAGAGAAATATTTTAATTCGATGTTTAAAATGAATAAAATAGACAGTCCTTACTGGAATTACACAACTACTGAACTTTCTACTCTCTCTCCTCTCCCGACCGGCCCACTGTCAGTGAGGTGTGTGTGTGTGTGTGTGTGTGTGTGTGTGTGTGTGTCAGTCAGTGAGATGCACGGTGGACCAATCCACTGTGAGGCAAGAGAGGGGGACTCAAAATGTTTTTTAACTTAAAACGCATTTTTTTGCCCGTTTGCGTTTTTAGTGTTTTACTACTTACACAATTAAGTATATATAATGATATTATTGATATATAGTGTAGAGTATAAAATGCTGACCACAGTTAAGATTTTAATAAATAAATCTACCTCAGTTTTAATAAATTGTTCACCTGTTGGGAAGTGTTTGTCATGTTTTGACAATAAAGGATAGTTTAAAACCCCAGTTATCTGTCTGTTTTCTACATCTTTCACTCAGGAGCAAAAATATGCCTTTAAACTTTAAAGAAATGAAGATTTTACATATCCGTGATCATCTCTTCTTTTATCGTGATATTTATCGATATCGACTGATATGGAAAATTATATTGGGGTAATTTTTTTGGGCCATATCGCCCAGCCCTAGTTTTCGGTTAAAATGTCAAAATGATCGCATATTATTTGAAAACATTAAAAAAAAATATTGCAATATCAGTATTATTATTTTGTCAGCTTTATCACAGGATTATGATGAACAGGTCTATTCATGTTTTAACCGAGAGGGAAAACCGCTTCATCCCGGGTGTCCTATGAGGCACAGTGCTCTTCTGTAAGTTGTGCTGTATCATATAGCCTACCTTCTGACGTTCATATTTCGTTCTGTAACTGGAAAAGAAGTGAATATGGGCTTGTGTACATGATCCGCATGATGAGGCGCTCATGCTTTAGTAAAGAGCGTGACATCTAGGCCTACTGTTTGAATTTTAATACAAATTTAACAGGAAGTGGTGTTATGACAGAATCAGTTTATTTCTATATCAGTCATGCCCCCATCTTTCTGCAGAATGCTTACTCTTTACTTTAACTGTAAAAAAGGAGTCTTTGGTTCATCTTTTGAAAGCATGAAATGAATGAAAAGAAGGCTATATGTATTATATCTTTTATTTTACAGTTAAATTATTATTATTTTTGAAATCAGGGAGTTTTTTATTTTTTTAATGTCACAAATGCACTTTGTTCCTACATGAACTGACTACCTCTTTGCACTTCAATTAAAAAATGACTTTTATAGTGTTTGGCATGTTTTTAGGGGGTTATTTTTCCTGTAAAGATATCGAGATATATACCGTATATCGAGATATATTTTTTGCTCCATATCGCCCAGCCCTATTTTATACATATTATTAACTGTGTTAAAGAAACTGTATGTAAGAAATGTATTTCATTGAATCATAAAATGACCCTGATATGTCATGTTCATTTCAAATACTTCTATCACTGACAACAGTAGTCCGGCCAGGATATTGTCATTATAAAGTTGTTGTTGCAGCCCTCAGCTGATGTTGACATGTTAGGATTTGGCCTGAAGCTCCGCCCTCCATCTAATCGACCACACACAAAGTCAGTAGTGTTTGGGCATCCGGGTTGCCAAATCTGCTCTAGTTACCACAGCTGCAGATCTACAAACGTTCCTGCTGATCCTGCAGCCAATCTGGCAACCTCGACACAGGGGGAGGGGGAGGGGGATACACCGCTCTACAGTCATTTGAAAGTGATTGCAGTACCAGAATCTTACATACACTTCCTTTAAGTTAAAGCAAGTCAACCTCACTCTAACCTCACCTCACATTCTAATGACCTGCAGATTTATATGCAAATCATTTTTTGCATTGCACGGTTTCATACAATCCCAAAGTTCAAAGCTTCATAAAGATGGGTTTTGCTTGCTAAAGCTCTGGCAGGAGGTGTCAGGAGGTTCATCAGGAGTTAATGCTAACATTCTGTCTCCTTGAACCCAGAGTTTAGTTTGCTCTTGAACATGATGCAGGCGCAGTGAGAGAGTACAATAGAGGCTTCATTGAGTCGGGACCCTCGACGGCGCTGTAATTGGCAGCATATGTCCGTCTGCGCAGAAACAGTCGTGACTCCTGAGCTGTGTTTACTGATTGTGTTCACGGAGAGATCAATCTCACTAACACTCCCGATCCGAACCAGCCCTGCGGCCGAATAAAGCGCCGTTTGTTCAGCCCATCATTCCGACTAATAACAGCGCTTTCACACCCGCGCGTCACATCAGGCCTGTCACCATGTTTTGTGTGCTGATAATTGGCTTCTTTTCAACTTTTTAATGTGAGCATGTCTCTGAGCATCAATAAAACACATCACAAGCACACAGTTTCCACATTACAGGCTCTGGCTGTCATTGTTCAGACTGAAAAGCTGCATTACTGTCATCACACTTCAAACATTGGACCAGCAGGAGGTGCACAAAAGATTATAGTTCAAATGAATGCTGTCCTTTTTTAACTTTATATTCGTTTTATAATATAGTGTATCACAGTTTCCATGAAAATATGAACTGTTTTCAACACTGATAATAATCCTAAATGTGTGTTGATCATCAGATCCTCATCTGAGAATGATTAGTGAAGGATCATGTGACACTGAAGACTGGAGTAATGATGATAAATTCAGCTTTGATCACAGGAATAAATCACACTTTACTATATATTTTCATTCTAAATTGTAATAGGTTTTCACATTTTTTTACTTATTTTTGATCAACTAAATGCCGCTTTGGAGAGCAGAAAAAATTCTGATGGAGCCCAAAACTGTGAACACATCTTAAAGGCACAGTATGTACGTTCTGGCCACTAGAGGGCGCATTTTCACAACAATAACAAAGGCGACTCTTGATGACGCTGTGAAGGAGAGATAAGCGATGGGAGATGTTTTTTTCACCATCTAGAGATGTATGGAGTTAACAAATCATGTTCAGATTTGTGTGTTTAAAACAAGCCTGTAGTCTCCCTCTCAGATACTGAAGCTTTCGCACCTCCATCGCCCCCCAGTGACCGGTCCCAGTATAGCCGCCCCTCTGTGTTTTCTAATGGACGTGAGGCAAACTAAACAATAAAATAACACCTCAAATAATGTTTTTCCCCAAAGTTAGTTTGTGTCATTGTAGGCAGTTATCATCACGATTTCATTTTAAGTGTTCGTTTTTAAAATAAGTTTAGTTTTTGTTAGTTATTTGATCCTATAAAAACGGGGGGTGTGGCCTCATGATTGACAGCTGAGACTGACGGCTTCTCTGAGGGAAGTTGTCACTGAGGTACTAACAGACTTTTTTCGGGATTTTTGGGAACAGATTGGAGCTTTAGCTTTAATTTCTAAGTTTCCATAACTGTTTATTTCACACCAACATAATTAATTGCAAGATGTCAGCGCCGTGCAGGCCGCCTGAAAGCTTCAAACTGCCAAGCGGGAACCGGTAATGTTGCGTCGTCCCTATTTTTTTTAACGGTCTATGGTTTAAAACAATCGCACTAAAAGTCCATTTGAACGAACCCACAGTATTTGCAAGTAATGGCTAAATATTTTTGTACAACACACAATATATATTTATTTATATATCACAGCCATAGACTTGGTCACCAGACTTGATTAAAAGCGTTACTGAAGTACAAACAAAGTGAAACCCAAACAGAATTATGTACAGTAAATGTTTGCTTACCTCTATATTAAAAACATTTCTCCGTTTGCTTTCCTCAAGGCGATGTGTGAGCGAATTGAGTGCTTGAAAATAAAATTTGTGATGATTAGGAGGCCATGATGGACAGCGGCCAATGGGCAAATTTGTCAGTTTTTTCCCAAATTTTGGGATTTAGCTTCAGTGACACACACACCAGTCTTGGGTTACAGGGGGATATGGCTGCTAAAATGTCCACTAGACCGAACGGCTCGTGCGCATCTGTGGAAAGTGAAGTGTACCGGGGCTTCAGTTGATCTACGTTTTTTTTTTAATTTTCTG
>NC_090192.1:40385005-40397505 GCF_024679245.1 Pseudorasbora parva | reverse complement strand
GAAGAGAAGCCAATGCTGAATAAAGTCGTAGTTTTTGTTATTTTTGGACCCAAATGTATTTTGGATGCTTCAAGAGACTCTAATTAACCCACTGATGTCTCATATGGACTACTGTGATGATGTTTTTATTCCCTTTCTGGACATGGACAGTATAGTGTGCATACACTTGCATACGCTCTCGGACTAAATATAAAATATCTTAAACTGTGTGTGAAGATGAACGGAGGTCTTACGGGTGTGGAGCGACATTAGGGGGAGGAGTTAATGACAGACATTTCATTTTTGGGTGAACTAACCCTTTAAAGCCGACGTGATCTTGTGAATGATTTTGCAGCTTTGTCAGCAGTTTTTTCCCCTCATGCCGAGAGGTTCAGACGCTGATGAAGTGTTTGAGTTCGGGTTTGAGAGGTTAGCATCAGCTCCTAGCATCCCCATGTCTTCCCCATGACCTTTGACCTCCAGGGGGTCAGTTTCACACTTTGACCTTCTCGTTCATAAATTGTTAGTCACCCTGGAGAGTCCTGTGCGTCCTGTTATCTGGCCCTCTTTGAGACCATATATTATAACTGTAGTGGACGGCGGATCTGATTGGCTGATGAACATTTGAACCCGCGAGTTTCTTGTGATTTTTACGTTCGTTCTTTACTTTGCAAGATCTGAAATAATGTGTGTGATTGGTAACAGTTTTGGAGTGTTAAAAATTGACATAAATAAATAAATCAACTGTATTTATAAAGTTATTTATTTTGAATTTATTTAATTGTATTTATTTATTTAATTTCACTTTTATATTTATTTTATAACTAAAATGCAATAAAATAATTGTAATTTATTGCATTTAAGTTTAAATTAAATTATATATAAGTATATATAGGGTTGTCAAGTGATTACATATTTTAATCTAATTAATTACATGATGTGCCGATTAATTAACCCCTTTGCTGTCATCCAAACTTAAATGGCTGTAATTCAAGAATGCATTGGAATATAAACCTCAATTTGGTCTTGTTTTAAAGAAAACACTCGGCAGATTATTGCAATTAAAATAATGAATGAAAGTATGAAAAAGTTATGGAAGTTTAAATTAACTGGAAATGAAATATACTGAACTAAATAATTTTTATTTTATATTGAATATATATATATAATTGTTATTATATATATATATATATATATATATATATATATATATATATATATATAATTAACATATTAAATGTTTTACTATAAAATCAAAGCCATATGTCTACCTAAGTTGTGTTCCAAATTTGAAGTTAATATCACAAAACTTGAAGTTCCCATGAGATTTTGTTTAGGCGCAGTAACAAAAATATCAAATATCAATGACGGTTTTTGATGCATTTTCCTATACATTTCTGTCCAAATATCAATTCCATCACAAATCAGTCACCAAATATGGAATCTTGAGACTCTGGCCTTTCCGACGATATGCGTTTTGTAAAGATTAGAAAAGATTTTGATTAGAAAGTAGTTAAAATAAATGTTGTAATCTGAAACATGACACCACCCACTAGGGGAGGAGCCTGCTGGAAGAAATCTGAGTACCGTTTCCATGGTAACACAACATCTGATTTCAAAACGGGATGAATTTTGAGTTTGTAAGCTTTCAAATAATAACTAATTTATGATGATGACTAAAATATTGGATATGAAAAAAAGGCCATCAAAAAAAGGTCACCAATTAATTGCACATCAAATTTGGCTGAAAAATTATCGATAATTTAAAGTCATTGTGTTAAATGGAAAAACGTCAAAAAATAAGCTTTAGAAATAATAATTATATTTGATTCAAAATAGAATTTATTACAAATAATATTTTTGATTTTTTTTTTTTTTTTTTCAAAAGCTGCATCTGAAATAATATTGAGAAATATTTTCAGATCAAAACAGCAATTTCTTCAAAATTTCTTCATGTCCTGCAAAAGAAAGAAAGTCATACAGGTTTGAAATATATAATATTTATATTGCATAATTATAAATAAACAGGAATAAAACTTTTGGGCAAACTATCCCCAAAATATTTGTAATATTTTATTTTAATATTTTGTAATGAAATTATACTCTAAATAACAAACTAAAATTGAGTGAGTCATTGTGTCATTTATTAATTTGATTCGTTCAAACGGCTGATTCATTCAGGAATGAAGTAAATGACTCCCTTTATGAACGAGTCATTGAATCATTGATCCACCCGAATGATTCCCTTAACTTGGATTCATTCAAAAACAGTTCTTAAACTTCAAAAGCAGACAATGTTGTGTAGTGTTGTAGTACTCGAGATCGGTCTTGGTCTCGAGACCGGTCTCGAGACCACTTTTTAAAGGTCTTGGTCTCGTCTCGGTATCGACCGCATTTTTACTCGGCCTCGTCTCGGTCTCGGGCGAAGATGACTCGGGATTTTGTCTCAAGACCGGTCAAGACCACAGCTGAAGGCATAAGAGCAGAGAACTCCACCCTGCGCGCACTCTCTCTGTCTTCAAAATAAGCACATACGATCTCTCTGATACTAAACATATTAAGCTAAATCAAAAGTTCAGAAAACCGAATCCATGTTGAATGTTGCGCGTTCGGACAACTGTTTTGAAGTACCGCTCGGTGTGAATTGCGCTCAAAAAAACGTTTGACCAGCTAAACAGCTGACATAAATCATACATTAAATAAACAGAAAACAATTTCTATCCAGTTATGAAGTGTTTTCTGTGTGACAAACCTTCCGCGATGTTCTGACAGCCGTGATTCACACACAACGGGTCTGCTAATGTCCGATTCACGACCAAATGACTCATTTGAACCGAATCATTTTAACGACGGTAATAAGAACTGATCTGTTCAACAATGAACTGAACGAATCAGTTTAATCATTTACTCAGAACACCTCAGAAATCAGAACACAAGTTTGCTTACCCAATTTAGCAAGAGTGGAGAGTAAGAATTATTAGTTTTAACTATCCACAGTATTTCAGCTTATGTATGTTGAATGTGTAGTAAAATAAATAGTCTAAAATAATTTAGTTTAGACTGGAGTGAGGTGAAAACAGAACAAAGTTGTTTGTTAGCTAGCTGATCATTTTATTAAATTGTATATGGCAGAAAATGTGGCTATTTGTTAACTGTTAATGCTATTTCTAATATTGATATGATTATATACCAAAACAATTCAACCTGTTGGAACAAAAGAAACATCAAGATAAGAGATCATACATAATATGAGATATAAACATAAGATAATAAAAAATGATTGTTTCGTTGCATTGTGAGATATTTGTTAAATCAAACTGTAGTTAATCAAAAAATGCAAGTACAGGGTTTCTTTTCCTTGTTGTTGCACAATAAAGCTGCACAATAACATTTTCAATTTGTAAATGAAAAATATGTACATATGTAAAATAATTTGCTTAAGCAGCATACTAATGCATATCTGTATGATACATATTCCACCTCCTGTTATTCACATTCATTTAAGACATAATGGACTGTGTCCGAGATTAATACCTCATCCAGATTAGCATTCTTAGGGAACTTTGAGTTTTAAAATGGGCACGAGTGCTTTTCACAAAACAAAACTCAAAGCTCTGTTAGTGTCAGTTTGGTGTTTGTGTCCACCATAGACTGTAAACAATATGGACACGTCGTCTTCAGTGCCTCCCATTGACGAAAAGTTAAGTGTTATTTGCTTATAGAAGAAAAAGATTAATTCCCACAAAGCTGCAATGCCTTTTGATTATTTGATCAAAACTTCTCTCATGGTACACTTACACACCCACACATATGAGAGAAGTGCCAATCATTATGCATATTCCACATTTTATCATAAGTGTGGGGACATGCATTGGTCTCGGTCTTGACTCGGTCTCGGCCTGTCTTGGTCTTGGTCTTGACTCGGTCTCGGCCCTTCAAAGTCTTGGTCTTGTCTTGGTCTCGGCCCTTCAAAGTCTTGGTCTTGTCTTGGTCTCGGTTTAGGTGGTCTCGACTACAACACTAATGTTGTGTCAAATATAACAATATTAATATCTTATTGCACTGTTGAATAAAATCATTATCTCATTTGTACTCCTGCTATTCGAGACAAACAGCACTCGTTTGATATTGCTATATTATATTATAGGCTTTATATGAGTCAACAACACATTTTTGGGGTATTTTTGCTCTGATATCTTGACCTTTAGGGTCATTCTAACTGCATTCTATAGCTCCAGCACACGAGTTGTCGACCTGCTTTATGTTCATCACCAATCAACTCTAATATTCATGATTCATCCGTCATTAACGCATCAGATCTGAATGTGCATAATTGTGAATCTTTCATATCAGCTACAGTTGAATGGAAAAGAGCAGTTTGGTCATCTCCAATATTTTTGCATCATGAGTAGACGATGTCAGAATTTTCCTCGTTGCGTTTGTTGATGTGGGCGGCTCGTATCCGCATCCCCTCGTGCCTGTACTAGTAATGATGAAGTCAGTCTTCAGAGCGCCCGGTTCAAAGCACATCAGTCGAGCTTTCTGGTGTGAATAATGAGGCCGAGGAGACGTCAGCTGAAGCCTGGCTGATCTCCGGCCCGCTGATGCTCCATCATGGAGCTGTTATAATTCAGCGTCAGACAGACGTCCCACTGTACCGGGATCATTGCTGACTGTGAAGATCACTGCTGTGTGTGTATGCGCGCCTGACATGAAGTCAGTAGTGTGTGTGTGTGTGTGTGACATGATGAAGTCTGGAGTAGGTGTGTGTGTGTGTGTTTTTTACATTGTATTTTATATTACTAGACTCCTGAAGGTGTGCTGTGGTATCTGGCAGTAAGATGTTAGCAGCAGATCCTTTAAGTCCTGTAAGTTGCGAGGTGGGCCCTCCATTGATCGGACTTGTTTGTTCGGCTCATCCCACAGATGCTCGATTGGATTGAGATCTGGGGAATCTGGAGGCCGAGTCGACGCCTCAAACTGGTTGTTGTGCTCCTCAAACCATTCCTGAAGCATTTGTGCTTTGTGTCAGGAGCATTATCCTGCTGGAAGAGCCACAGCCACCAGAATACCGTTTCCATGAACGGCTGAACATGGTCTCAGCAATGCTTAGGTAGGTGGAGCGTGTCAAAGTAACATCCACATGGATGGAGGACCCAAGGTTTCCCAGCAGAACATTGCCTAAAGCATCACACTGCCTCCGCCGGCTCGCCTTCTTCCCATAGTGCATCCTGGGGCCATGTGTTCCCCAGGTAAGCCACACACACACACCCGGCCATCCATGTGATGTAAAAGAACACGTGATTCCTCAGACCAGGCCACCTTCTTCCATTGCTCCGTGGTCCAGTCCTGATGCTCACGTGCCACTGTTGGTGCTTTCGGTGGGGTCAGGAGTCAGCATGGGCAACCTGACTGTGCCGCCCCATACGCCTCCAAACTGAGCTGCTCTGTGTATTCTGACAGCTTTCTATCAGAACCAGCATTAACTTCTGGAGCAGTTTGAGCTCCAGTAGCTCGTCTGTTTGATCGGACCACACGGGCCAGCCTTCGCTCCCCACGGTCATCAATGAGCCTTGGCCGCCCATGACCCTGTGGCCGGTTCTCCACTGGTCCTTCCTTGGAGCACTTTTGATAGATACTGACCACTGCAGACCGGGAACAGCCCACAAGAGCTGCAGTTTTGGAGATGCTCTGACCCAGTCGTCTAGCCGTCACAATCTGGCCCTTGTCAAACTCGCTCAAATCCTTACGCTTGCCCATTTTCTAATATATCCCACCCACTAACAGGAGCCGTGATGAAGAGATCATCAGTGTTATTCATGTGTGTGTGTATAAATACAATTTAGAAATGTATGAACTTATATTACACGTATATGAAATGTATTTTTCCATTCACTTTAATACTGCAGGTTTTGCAGTTGATATATTTCACCTTTAATCGTCTCCTGTATCAGAGATAGTAACGGAAAGCTCTGCTGCAGTGATTCAACCGCTCATGAAGCCAAGCATCTGTCTTTAATAGCTTTATCTTTGATTATTTCAGACATTTCTCAAATAGTCTCTCCTGGCAGAACATGAACAAGATTCAAGATTACAGAGTATTATTTCTGTCAGTTTGTTTAATGGATTGAATTTGGATGCATCATCACCTAACATAACCATGTCTCATACAAAAGGTCTCTGCATGGGTTTCTTCAATATTTTAACAGAGAAACACTGCACAGGCATGTGAACGCCAGCGCTTCATCTGTGCATACAATCGTGATCAATTTGTTTCCAGAGTGTTCTGTCCTAATTTAACCCGAATGCATCAGGTTATAGAGAATCAATGATCAGAACAGAGTTTATACCACTGAAAGTGTAATGCTAGCAAACCTAAAGCTAAATTACCACAGAAAGCGTTTAATTATCATATTTAATTGCAGAATAAGGCTTTGAGGACTAAAAGAGCTTTCTCAATTGGATTAATTGCGTGTTTGGTCTTTGGTTGCGCCTGTAATTTGTTTTTTTTTTATGCTCTGCTGTTTCTTTTGTTAGAACAGTTTGAGTAAAGACTGAATATCACGGCTAATTAATCTCCCGCCGCCTGCATAAATTACTCACCCTCATCTCATTTGTTAAAATTGCAGAATTAATTCATTTCTTAGGCTGGAGACACTGCAAGCGTGGCGTTTCTGCTGCGTGTCGGCAGCGGGCGGCTGCCTGGCGTTTTCTCTGTCTTTGCACACCAGAAGCGTGTCTGACTCGGCGCTGCTGCTGCTGGGAAGCCCTATACTTCATGTTAAAGGGGCGGTGAAATGCTGTTTCATGCATACTGAGCTCCACTGTTAAAGACTTGGATTCCCATCCTAAACATAGACAAAGTTTCAAAAACTAATGTTGGACGTTTGATGGAGTATTTCTGTGTCAAAAATACTCCTTCCGGTTTCTCACAAGTTTCAGAGAGTTTTTTTCGAGTATGGCTCGGCTTGACGTTAATAGAGCGGAAGGTCCTTGTATGGGCCGTACGGGCTCTTCTCCCGGTAGGGTGCGCGCGCGTGACTAGAGCGAGAGAGGAAATGCACGCCGTAAACAGTCTCTCAGGTGCAGATCCAGTCGTCCGTGAACACTTATGTCGCGCCGCGCTCCACTTTATTCCTCTGGGTGACGTCGAGCGACTTCAACGCGTCTGCACAGCATTCTGGGAAGGCAGCGCTGCATTTGAACCGATTTGAACGCAGAAATGACAGGAAGCTTCAAGGCATCGCTTCAGTCGCGTCTCAAAGTGGATTTCCACGGTCACTGCTGTCAGGACTTCACCAAATCATACCAAAGAAGTGTGTTTTTGACGGAGCGGTCCCAGCGATAAAGGTTGGGTCCTGCTTTGGAAGCAGCCGGTGAGTTAAACTGCTTCAGATGTCTGTGCTGTCGGCTATCGTCGCGTGAGTAAACATCAGTAAACGACACGATCGCGTGCTTCGTCATTCAAATGCGCTAACATTACTCTATTGTTGTTCTCTGTATAACGTTACACTATTCTGACTCTGACGTGCAAAACCGTTTTGCTTGCTACCTCTAAGATCTAGTCACATACAATAGTCCATAAACCGAATCATGTCCTCATAAACTGCGCGTAAAGACACACAAAGGCCCCTAAATACAGTCCATACCACAGAGACCGACATCCTGATATTGCCGTTTCTCCTGTTCAATTTATTTCAGCCTCAGATTTGATTCTGGATCATTATCTGTATTAGCTGAGATAGCGATGGGTTTCTCCACGCTTGTGCACATTCGTCATTCTTTAGCTCCGCCCACACGATACGCCTCCAGGCGCTCGTTTTTTTCCGGAAAGACTCGGTACAGCCCATATTTCTTTTATAAATATAATAAAACTAAAGACTTTTCGGAGATATGAAGGATGCAATACTACTCTATAGGTACTCAAGATTGACATGAGATTGGCTGAAACTGAGTGTTTCACCGCCGCTTTAAATATAAATCTATTGCCTATTGATACAGCAAAGACAATGTCTGCAGTAGCCTATTGACCATACAGATCTATGGTATTGACGGCATAATAGGCTACAGAATATTTCGTATACATTGCTGAATACACATAACGTGAGTAGTCTCGATAGCCTTAGAATCAAATGGGAAACAGACTTGGACGAAACGATTTCAGATGAAATATGGCAAAAAATTATACAGCGAATCTACTCCTCCTCTATTTGCCTCAGACACAATGTTATTCAGTTTAAAATAGTGCACCATCTTCATTGGACTAAGGATAGACTGTCTAAGATTAAGACGGGTATTGACCCTGCTTGTGATCGGTGCAGGCAGGCTCCTGCCACACTGCTGCACATGTTTTGGTTGTGCCCTAAGCTACAAATTTTTTGGCAGTCCATCTTTGAGGCATTCTCTGTTATATGTGGAAGAGCTATACACCCATCTCCTCTGATTTCATTGTTTGGTGTGGCTCCGGTAGATGCCACCTTTTCTGGGTGCCATCTGAGCATGATGGCCTTCTGCTCTTTGTTGGCTAGGAGGCTCATCCTGTTTAAATGGAAAGATGCACTCCCCCCAACATTTGGCCAATGGATTAGGGAGGTCATGAGTTATGTTCACTTAGAGAAAATTAGATATACTGTAAGAGGGTCCACTAGAAAATGTTATGCCATTTGGCAGCCATTTATTTCCTTTGTAGAAGGCATGGCAGCTGCTGACTTATCTATGTAACCCAATTGTGTGTACATTTTTTAATTTAATTGTATTTGTATTTATTTTAAAAAAATTTTTTTATTTTTTTTTATTTTTAATTTTTTAATTTTTTTTATGCTGTCTTTTTCTTTTATTCACCGAGATATTTGAAGTATATATGTATGAAACTGCAGACTCATACTTGATTATGTCTGGATGCATGGAAATTTGCTGGGTGTCCAGTACCTGTGGGTGGGGGGGACTGGGGAGTAGTTGTTTTGTCTGTTTGTATGGACAGGAACTAGACTTGACTATTTCATGTGTGAATTGTATATCTTTTGTTTGTTATATTTGAAAATAAAAGAGACCTTGATCAAAAAAAAATAATATTTCGTTCTATATTGACAGGTTTAATGTTTCAGAATCGATAATTATGTTGTTTTTTATTATTACAAGTAGGCCTATATCTGCATTTATGTTAACCTAAAGACTTTCAAACATGAAAATGTCATTTATTAATATGTATTTGTGTCAAAATGGCATATAAACATCTTTTCCTATGCTGTTTTGCCTAGAAACGTTTCCAACACGCTCGCGTGACGCGTGAAAAATAGGTGTCTCTTCTATTTGAAGCATGCACGCGTTTTCCGCGTGCGGCTGACGCAGGCAGTATGCAAGCGCTAACCGGTTAACATGGGAGCCGAAATAAAAACGGACACGCCACACAGCCGAGACGCTCACGGCACGCTTGCAGTGTGTCCCCAGCCTTAGGGTGCTTTCACACCTGCCTCATTTAGTTCGGTTGAATCGTACTAGAGTTCGTTTCCCTCTTTGGTGCGGTTCGTTTGGTCAGGTCTGAAAGCAGCAATCGCACTCGGGTGCACACCAAAAGCGTACCGAGACCTCCTTGAAGAGCTGGTCTCGGTACGCTTTCAAACGAACTCTGGAGCGGTTAGTTTGTGGTGAGAACGTGATCCGACCTCGAACAGAACCAACTGCAAAAGTACTGATCATATTTGGACTTCACCAGCTGCCGTAGTCAGCTGAGCTGACATATTACCTGATAGATCGTTGGAAATATTTTCGGGAAGATGAGCATGTCAAGAATAATTAATGCACGCCTCCGCTTGAAGTGACGAGCGATGCGCTCGCAGTCTGCAGTGCATTAGAGCGTTGTTTTCACGTCGCATCCACGCTTCATTATAGAAATGTATTGTTTGCATACTGTGGTAAATACACACAGTGTAGTAGATTATGGCCAGGGACAAAACTGGACCGCGCAATCGCCTCTAGTGTTATAGTTTGCTGGCTTTGCCTCTTCTGTTGGAATTTTCCCACACGTAAATTCTGACCAATCAAAAAGCAGTTTAGGAAATATGCCATGGCCAATGAGTGATGTGGATGTTGTCACGTGCTTGCGTCTTGGTTCGTTTCAACTGGTTCGGACCAAAGCAATCAGTGTGGTGTGAAAAGGAACCAAAAAAGCTGAAAAATGCAACAATGTATAATTGTTTGCCCTTGGTTCGGACCAAATGAACCGAACTAGAGATGTGAAAGCACCCTTAAACGACCTCAATAGTTCTGGTTCAGCTTTAGTTCTCGCCCCACGTTTTACACGTGGGATGTTTTTCAATTCAGTAATTGTATTGGCATGTCAACAAGTTGATTGGAATTTGTCTTGGTACAACTCTCAGATGTAAATGACATAAAGGACAGACATCATAAGTACAAGAAAAGGCAATGTTCCCCAACAATACCCAGCAAACAGTAGGACTTTAGACCAAAACCCCGCAGACATTAAAAAGACAATACGCCTGGACAAGAAAACGAAAGTGCATAGTGATGGAGGTTTCTCTTTTGTTTTATAATAAATGAGACCGCCAGTGTTTTTGTCTTATGCATAATTGATTTATGTATATGAGGCAGATCAGCGTAACTTTATATATGATTGTTAAGACATTAGAGTTTTGTTTAGAATGAATGCTACATGTACTGTATGTTAGATCTGTATACCACAAATACTTGAGCAAACGGACAGATAATAAAAAATTATTCCTGAGTAGAAGTACAAATGAGTACTTGATCAATCAATCAGTCAAAGTGCATGAGGTGTTCAGTTGAATGTTGGTCATTCATGGCTCTCGTTTGTGTCTGTCCGACAGATCAAGAGCTGTAAATGCGAGCCGGAGATCCAGGCGCTGACGCTGAAGAGTTTGCTGTATCTGGAGCGCTATATATACCTGATCCTCTTCAACACGTACCTGCACCTGGAGAAGAGAGACTCGTGGCAGCGCTCCTTCAGCCAGTGGATGCTACAGGTGAGATCAGACCTCCATTAATATTCTCCATTCATCATTGACCGTTTGAGACCATCAGAAATACTTCCTTCAATCATCAACGAGTTTTAGAGTATTTTATCTGTGCTGTCTATCACTACTACAAAAAAACCCTGAGATGACATTACAGCTGGGTGTTATTTAAGGGATATCTGATATGATTTTCTTGGTGATGTGCAGTTGAGCCACATCAATATTACGGGAATTGTTTATCATTAGGGGTCAAGCCCCTTTTGTATCCGTTAGTCATCATCATCTTCTACTGTTCTTGAAGGAGTCCATAGAATCATATGGTAAAAAGCTGTAAAATTTGGCACACAGATGAAGGACAGTCCCATCAAGAACCTCTGCAAATTTGGAGTCTTTAACTCAATCCCTCTAGCGCCACCACCTGTCCAAAGTAACACTTACGGTTATGCAGCTTTAGAACTAAAGGAAGAACTAGGAAGGGCTAGAAACTAAATTTCAACAAAAAAACAACTTTTTCTAACTCCTAGAGTAGACCATTGCTCAGATATTCACAAATCTAACCAGATCGTCTTCAGACCATGCCGATATTTAAGATGGGATGGAAGGAATTCAACTTGATTCGTCAAACCGTTCCCATAAACTTGCAAACAAATTCAAAATGAACGCGGGGCTATATCTTCACAACATGTTACTGTATTCAAACCAAACTTGGTGTGTGTTATGACATCCATGACCTGAAGATACCTGCAACGTTTCGACACAGTGCCACCAAGTGGTCAGGAGATATAAAAATATATATTTTTGCGTAAAACTTCTGAACCCTTTGGCCGAAAATAGCAAAACGCCTCTCTTTAGATTCAGTGCAGCTTGCCAAGTCGAGCAATATAACATTTTCTGATGTCTGCCATTTTGAATTTAGTCATAAATTGCTATATGAACGCATTGGAGTATTGTTATGAAACTTTTTATATGAGTTTCTGTACACCATCTCCTGAAGGTACTCTGACATGTACATGGCCATTTTGTGGTAAAATATTATAATGAAATTTAAAACAAATGCAAATAGCTTTAAAATAATTTAGCTTATTGTAATGAAACTGGTTTTAATAGATTCCTTGGGTCATGCCGAGAACATGTATACCAATAGGTAACTGAACTTCGTCTTCGATGTTTAGATTTTCCTTAAAAAACGTCCTTTTTCAATCTCCTTGTTAGACTGTTGTTTAAATTTTCATACATTTAACCAGATCATCTTCAGACCAAGCCAATAAACCCCAAAGAATTCAAGTTGATTTGTCAAACTGTTCTCAAATAACTCACAAACGAATTCAATGAAGAACACGCCAAAATGGACGTTAGGCTATATCTCCGCAGCGCTTTAGTGTATTCTGACCAAACTTAGTGTTTATGTCAACCATGACCTGAGGCGACCTGCACAGTTTCAGCACAGTGCCACCTATATAATTTTGCTTATAACTTCTGAATGGTTTGGCCAAAAATAACACAACTGGTCTAGATTCGGTTCGAGTTAAA